>NC_132928.1:58487013-58788107 GCF_047675955.1 Chlorocebus sabaeus
AATGTAAACTTTTTGTTTAATGGTTGTAAGTCAGGGCTTATCTGTTTAGAAGTCATAGAGTTCCTGGTTTGAAGGCCAGTTCCTCCAGTTGTGTGGCCCTGGCCATCTCACTTAACCTCCCTCATTTTCAGTTTGCTCATCTATAAAAATATAGTTATTGTTAGTAGCTAACATTTATTGAACTCTATTATGAGTCCCAAACTTATCTAAGTTCTTTATATGAATTCTCTCCCTTAATCTTCAAAATAGCACTACCAGATAATCACACTTTCCTGTTGTTATATCCATTTATACTTGAGTAAACTGAAACACAGGATGTAAATAACTTGCTCAAGATCTCACAGTTAGAAGGTGGCAAGCTACTACCTATTGAGAGGTTGTGGGAAGGAATAATTATAAATCCTTATAGCTGTCTGTCTATGCAGCTTTCTAATTTTTATACAAATTGTGAAGGACAGCGATATGGTTTGGCTCTGTGTCCCCAACCAAATTTCATCGTGAATTGTAGTTCCCACAATCCCCACGTGTCATGGGAAGGACCCGGTGGGAGGTAATTGAATCAAGGGGACAGCTACTCTCATGCTGTTCTCACGACAGTGAGTGTGTTCTAATGAGATCTGATGGTTTCATAAAGGGCTTTTCCCCCTTTGCTCAGCACCTCTCTCTCCCATTGCTATGACTGTAAGTTTCCTGAGTTCCTCCCCAGCCATGTGAAACAGTGAGTCAATTAAACCTGTTTCCTTTATAAATCACCCAGTCTCAGTATTTCTTCATAGCAGCATGAGAATGGACTAATACAACTAGCATTATCAATATTTGGTTTGATTAATAGAATACATTTAATTAATAAAACATATTTAACAAAGAGTTTCACAGCAGTTATACTAGAATGTCATGATAAAGCTCAGTAAACAAACATGGTTCATTTGTCAGAAAAATAGTAATGATAAGAGCATGTTCTCTAAAGAAGCATTTGGTTCAATAATTGAAGCAGAAGTGATATCTTGAAGAATCCCTGTTACTTCTATTTTTGTAAAATGTTCTCTAATATTAGTGTATTAGAGAATGACAAAAGTATGGGCTGTAAGACAATTGCTGAATCCAAAAGAAGACATAGTTTACATGCCTGGGTTAGCTACCTGGGTTGGGTTAGTATTGACCAGGGGAGAGATGCCAGCCTATGACTTCAGTTCCATTATGGCCACGTCAATAAATAGAAATAAAATCTGATCAAAGTTGTTTAATAATTTCTCAATATGGCCCATCAGTAACTGTGATTCACCCTGAAATAGCACAACCTGTTCAAGACCCAAGAAAATCTCACTTACTTTGAATCTCCACACTCCTCCAATATCTTCAGTTCTCTCAAAGCAAGTGGGCTCAAGTCCCTCATCCACACAGCACTTCAGAGAAATCAGGCCACTGACCCCAGCTCCGATCACAGCTACCTTCTTTGCCATCAGTTCCTGTCAAGGAGTTGATCAATCGGCATTACTTAACTGGGACAACGGGTAAGAGAATCCTTATGATGTGGTCAGGTAATTGGCTTTAAACATTGTAGCAGTGGTAATTTAATAAGCAGCACTATTGAAGAAAGAGCCAGTCAAAAATCCTGCTCTCTTCTTGCCTTTGAGAAAAGCTGAGTTGTCTTATGGACTTTGTTGCACACCTTGCTTACATCTAGCTTTAACATTTAAAAGCGACGCATTCAACAAAGCCAGACTATGCAGTAACATACTAGGTATGTGAGCCAAATTTCCAGCTAGAGTTCTGAGCTTTTCCTTTTCAGCTGCTTTCCCCAGCGATCAACCTTACCTTTGTTTTTGCCTTTTGGCACCGTCTCTTGACAGAATAGTTTTCTCCCTTGGTTGTATGCTGGGAGGCAGTTGGAAGCGTTTTTAAGAGTAGGAGGTGGCTGTGAGAAATGGGAGGAGCTCTGTCTCCTCCAGCATTCTTCCAGTTGAAGCTCCAAAGACTTAGCTAGGAGTCCTAGAATTAGGCAATAGGTGCATGCTCTGAGGTCAACAGTAGTGATGCAATATCTTTACAGTAACAGCATATACTCTTACACAGTAGCAACATATACTCTTATAGATAGTTTAAAATCCTTACAGATAGATACTCATACAGATAGTTTAAAAATCCTTTTTATAATGATGTAATAAATATTCACAAATGAACATACAGGGATAAATAACAAGAAGGTTAAGATTACTCCTAACCTCACCACCCAGAGGTAACTGCTGTTGACGTTTTGGTATATCCTTCCACCTATTTATAGATATACACACACACAAACAAAAGTGCAACAGCAGTCTAATTTCCAACTTGATTTTTAAACTTTCTAGTATGTCAATATTGTGCACCTATAGCAGGATTTTTCATGGTTGCATGAATCTCATTTAGTTGGTGGTTTAATTATCTAACAAATATTCAGTTCTTAGAGTTAAGCACTATTTCTGGCAGATTACCATGCCTGGATGAACAAGACAGATTATGTCCCTGTTCTTATGGAATTCACATTTCTGTTCTGGCTTAGTTTTCATAGACTTGGTGATTTCTGGGTCCTAGCATACTGTGTTCATCTTTTCCTAGATTGCTCACCCTGTTCAGACTCATACCTTATTTTGATTTTTCTGCCTGTGTGTATGGTGGCTTGGATGAACCTAGTGGGACTTCTAAGATCTTTCTATCCACTGCTCTCTTTTTGCCTTGATATAGAACTGAATAATTACCTTTGCTAACAATTTCAGTTAATAGCATGCTAAGGAGACTAGCAAGCCCTTGTATACCTTACGAGTCTAACTGATGAGGTAAAGAACTTTATTCTCCAACCCGAAAGGTCAGTTTCTCTAAGGACTCTGAGACATTTTACATAAATTTATTTAACAAATATTTACTGAACACTTCCTACATGCCAGAAACTTTCTAAGTACTGCAGGTTCAGCAATGAATAAAAGAGACAAAACACTGCCCTTGTGAAGTTTACTTCGCAGTTGAGGGAGCCAGACAGTCCATCAATAAAATAAAACAAGTGGTGATGACCACTATGGAGAAAAAGAAAACTGGAAAAGGAGGTCTGGAGTGCAAGAGCGAAGAGTTGTTTTATAATGTCAAATAAGATGTTCTAGAAAAACCTTTTCCCTGAAATTTCCCAAAATAAATTTGGTCGTGATAAAAGGTCTTCTCTCTGTAATAAGTGCAGCAACTCTAAGACAACACTAACAGATACAGCAAAAGTGATGATCAATGACTAAGGAACAAAAGAGCGGAACACATTTCTCAGTTAAAATGAAAAAAGGCCAGGCACAGTGGTTCATGCCTGTAATCCCAGCAGTTTGGGAGGCCAGGGTGGGGTATTGTTTGAGCCTAGAAGTTCAAGGTCAGCCTGGGCAACATAGTGAGACCTCATCTCTACAAAAAACAAAATTAGCCAGGCATGGCAGCATGCACTTGTAGTCTCAGCTACTTGAGAGGTTGAGGTGGGAGGATTGCTCGAGGCCTTGGAGGTCGAGACTGCAGCAAGCTATGATTGTGCCGTTGTATTCCAGCCTGGGTAACAGAGTGAGACCCTGTCTCTAAAAAATAAGTACAAAGGATACAAAAGAAAAATTTTAAAAAAAGAAAAAAATCAAGCAACTTCATTGACAGTCGGGTACACATTTTGTTAATAACCTGTTAACAATTCTCCAACTTTATCTTTGCAGTGTCTTCTCTAGTTAGTTATGTTGATGGAAGCCCTGTTAAAAATAATTGTGCCTGACCATCATATAGAGAAAAGAAAATACTGAGGTATAGAAGCAAATTTTAAACTGACTGAACCCTTAAAAGATGATTGAGGCAGATGGCTTAGTTCTCCTCCAGGGATAACTGATGTGGAGATATTAATGCCCTTTTGTGTCAACTAAACATACATCTGTGTTCATGGTAGCATGCATCGGCTGAGGAGCAGGCATCTTCTAGGCAGTAGCACCAACTGAGAAGAACCAGTTTGCTTTACAGAGTTAGCCTTGACTGGCAAATGGTGTATCCATAGATGAACCATAAAGCACCTTGGCCAATTTTCTATTAGTAGACCTTTAAGTTCTTTGTAAGCTTTTGCTGTTATAAAAATGCTGTGTATGTAACCTAATCATTTTCTTAGGATAAATACCTAAAAACGAAGACTGCTTAGTGAAAGTGTTTGCACATTTTTAAGCTTACAGGGCTCCTCAGATTTTAATGTGCAAACGAAACACTTGGAGATCTTGTCAAAATGCAGGTGGGATTTAATGGATACGAGGTGGGCCTGAAATTGTTTCTTGCAAGCTTCCAAGTGATGCCAGGTGTATCCTTAGACCATATTTTGAGTTGCAAGTTTCTAATATGCTTTGCTAAGTTGCCTTCTATGAAGTAGATATGTTTTAATAGTATCTTATGTTTACAAAGTGTTTTAAGTTGTAAAAATACTTTCACATATGTTAATTCATTTACTAGTTCAGGACCATAGGCCTTACCACCCATCCATCTTTTTTGCATGTGGAAATAAACTTGGCTTAGCTACCAGAGAATTTAAGAATAATCAAGATGGCAATGAACTTCTTAAAGCCATGTCACATAAGGGGCCACTGAAGAAACTTCTGATGCTTAGCCTAGAGGAGATGTTGAAAAATCCATGATAATTGCCTTCAAGAAGGTTGCTATATGGAAAAGCCTATTTTGGGTAGAAACGAAAGTCTCTCTAGGACTACATATGTCAATGTTACAGAAAAACTGAATTTGTCTCAATGTGAGGAAGAACTTTCTAGCCAACTGTGCTGTACAAATATAGAGTGAGATGTTTTGTAGTTAACTCCCTATCACTGTAAATATTGAAACAGAGGTTAGATGACCACTTGTTAGTGGATAAGAGAGGAATTCAGGCAGCATGTAAAAGAGGAGTAATGTCACTAACTGCAAGAATCTAGAGTCTGATATGTGAAATCTTACCAATTAAAGTTTTAAGATAGGCGTAAAAATGCTGAGAAGTCTTTGGATTTGAAAGTACTCTGGTTACTATAGCAGAATAAGAGAGTGTTGGCCCCCTTCACCCCTCTACATGGTTAGGGATCCCATAGTCACCCCCCTGAAACATTCTTGGATGAGTCCAAGCTCCCTTAATTGTGTATACTATTATGAGAACAATATACATATCAGCTCTGGTATCTCCTCCTCCTTTTTTTTTTTTTTTTTTTTTTTTGTGCTGACCATTTATTGGGACTTGACTGACCAGGGCTTGTAAGGATGGACACAAAACTTCAAGTCTTTTGTAATGAAAGGATTGATTCAAAGTAAATATTCTAAAAATTATGTCAAACACTAATGAATAAGTGACATTTACCAATAGTTTATAAGAGAAGCATTTTGGATGAACAATTTTCATTTCAAAACAAGAAATCGCTCATATCCTAAAAAGACACCTCTCCTTAAGCAGGAAAACAAAAGCCCAACAAAAGTCAAGCCATGCCTATGGCACAGCCCTAATGTTAGTTTTAGGGAGGAAAACGCCAACACTGAGACATACAAAAGTATTTGAGGAGAATTACATGTTATTAAATTTGTCCTAGAACCTGGGGGAGAGTTCAGGGAAAGAAAACAGCTGGTATATTTAAGAAAAATTTAAATAGAAAATATTACACATGAGAGCAAAATAGTCCATTTCTCTTAAGAAAACCAATAAACACAAACTTTCATTTTTAGGTTTTCAACAATTTTTTTTTTTCATATTCGTCCAACTGCCACCCCAAAATCCAACCAGTCAGCATGACAATTAAGGTGACAACAGGTCCAGTTGGCCAAACTCCCTGTTCACCCTTGGATGCTTTTCAAGTCAATGAGGGTATCATTTGTGGTAGCAGGAGCCAGAGTCAAAGGAGAATCAATTCTCTTCACTCACGAGGAAACCTCCCTCTTGAGAATCTTCGGAATTTTTCAAGGGAAGGCATCTCAGTGTTTTTGTGCAAGCTTCAGCCTCACAACTGTGAAAGTGGCAGCTGTCAGTTTCTCATAAACGAGGAACATGAGAACAGCAGTGAGGACTGTCTGCAGCAGTTTGGCTTCCAGGCCTTTGTAGAGTCCTAGTATTCCAAAACGCCTTACTCATTGGTGAAGAAGATAGAGAATATTCCGAAGACTTCCCAGTGTTCTGTTTTCTGGGTTTAGTCTATGACGCCCAAACCTCAGAATTGACTGTACTGTCTGCATGGGATAGGTGAGCGTGGTGGCAGTCGCTTTGGCTACTGCACCAATGATGAACACATCCAAGGAAGAAAGCTTCATCCGTTTCTTTAAAAGCTGCTGTTTTAAACTTTCATAAAACATGAACTGGATGGCGAGGTGGAAGACCAACAGCAATGAGGGAACTGTGTCATTCCATAAAGCCGAGATTCCTTCATCTCGAATGATCTGATGAAAAGCATCAATGATACCTTTGTAGTTCGTTGGTACAATGTCTTCATTCCTAAATTTTGCCCCTTGCAGCTTCAGTCTGGTGTTTACCACCCAGAGTGGAGTTGTTAGTAACACCTTAACTACTCCTGCAACAAACCCAACTACCAGATGTTTTCCAGTGGTAGAACGTTGACCTTTGACCCAGACTGCTTTGAGGCTATTAAAAGTGTAGAAATAGACAAAATTGGAGCAGCAGAGACTGGAAATCACTGGAAACCACCCTCGATATGGTGCCAGGAGTCCTTCTTCTTTAATGATCTCCAGGAGCACCATGTGTGTAGTTTTGGATTTTCTTTTCTCACCAACCTGAAGTTGAAGTCTAGCTGTATCTAGGGGAAAAAACTGTCATTGCTGTCACGCTTCCGGCTCTGACCACGGCGTGGACCAGGCTTCTGTAGGACAGCGGGGGAGGCCATTGGTGTGGCTCCTCGAAGACCCAGCCACACTTTTCCCACAGATGCCGCAGCCAGTGGAGTTAGGAAAGGCTCCTCCTTCATTTTTAACTTTCTGTTACATATTTCAACAGAAAACTCCTTAAAACCATGTTGTACTTTTTGAGAAGCACAGAGTTGTGAGGACAAGTTCTCTCATTAAGTTGCCTTACGCCTTAGAGAAATAACAAACCAACAAGTTCTCATTAAGTTGCCTTACACCTTAGAGAAATAACAAACCAAACTGGTTTTCTTTTCCCTCACGCGTGACTCAAGCTTTTTTTTTTTTTTTATGAACTCATCTGCATTTCCTGTGTGACGTATATAGTTCAATAACTTCTGTGTGTCCTCTATATTTTTGGGGCCGTTCTTTTTAAAAATAATCCCTCCAAAGCTTCTGAATCAAGAGTGGACTGAGCAAGCACATTTGCTACCCCTTTCAAAAATCTCATTAAAGTGGTAAGAAAGTTATACAAAAGGACTAAATCCATGACAGGCCTGAGAAAGGAGAAGTGTTCTGTGCATCAGATTTTTAAAAAGCAGTTTGACTGTGATATAATTCATATACTATAAAATACATCAATTTGAAATGTAAAATCCAGTAGTTTGGAGTATATTCACAGAGTTGTACAATTATCATCACAATCAACATTAGAACATTTTTATCATCACCACTACCCCCCCCAAAAAAAAACTCCTGTATCTGTCAGCAGTCTCTCACCATTTTGCTTCAAGCTCCCCTCACTCCCAGCCCTTGTCAACCACCAATTTACTTTCCACCTCTATAGATTTGCCTATTCTGAAATTGTATATAAATGAAATTATACAATTTTTTTAAACTGCATTCTCTCAGTGTAACGTTTCCAAGGTTCACACATAGTACAGCATGTATCAGTGGTTCATTCTGTTTTTATTGTTCAATAGTATTTTATTGTATGAACACCATATTTTATTTATCCAGTCATCAGTTGATAGACATTTGGGTTGTTTCTACTTTCTGGCTGTCATGAATAATGTTTTTATCTAAGTTTGTATGCAAGTTTTTGTGTGGACATATGTTTTCATTTATCTTGGGTATATATTTAGTGGGATTGCTGGGTCATATGGTAATTCTATCTTTGGCATTGTGAGTAACTGCCAAACTGTTTATAAAGCACATTTAACAATTTTTATTCTCACCAGTAATGTAGGAGGGATCCAGTTTCTTGACATCCTCCCCAACTCTCTTTTTGGTTATACCCCTTCTAGTAGATATGAAGTGGTATCTCATTGTGGTTTTATTTACATTTTCCTATTATTGACTATCTGGCTAATGATACTGACCATCTTTTAATATACCCATTGGCCATTGTATATTTTCTTTGGATAAATCTATTTAGATCCATTGCCCATTTCGTGTTCCTACTGAGCTGTGAGAATTCTTTATATATTCTATATACAATTCTCTTATCAGATAAATGAGTTGTAAATATTTTTTTTCAAGGCATTGCCTTTTAACTTTCTTGATGGTTTCCCTGAAGTACAAAAGTTTTAATTTTGATAAAGTACATTTTATTGTTTTTATTTTGTTTGTGATTTTGGTATCATATCTAAGAAGTCTTCACCTACCCGTGGACTAGATTTCAATGAAATTTCTGAAATACGTAATTTGCATGGGAGCATCTTGAAAAACCAGAGTAGAAACCATGCCCCAGAACAGATGAGAGAAGCCTGAAGCAGAGATGGGAGGTATTCTTACCAGTAGAAACTGTGAGAGGCTCCATAATCACTACCATTTATGTAGTACTTATTTACTAGGCACTAAGTTTCACCTAGATTAAGTTGCTTATTACCACAATGTTAATGAAAAGTAAATCTTGTTAACTGCATTTTTTTCAGTGAGAAAGTTGATACCCAGAATAATTAAGTAAAATGCTGAAAACACAAGAAGAAGGGCTTTAAATCTAGGCCATCTATGCACGACATGCTCTTAATCACTGTATCAAACAAACTCAGAGGAAGCATGTGTGGGAAGAGGAGTAGGTTGTGGGATGTTAATCCAATTAATTAACTAAATGAGAGCTTATGTAACAGCTGGGATTATTTTTCTTCCTTCATGCTTCCACCCATCACCTCCCAGCACGGGGATTGGGAGCAGGAGTATTTGCCTCCAGAATACGTTCTAATTAACAGAGGAAAATTCCAAGTCATATATATGATTCAAGACATTATATTATCACAACAATTTATTGAAGCATATGCATTGCTGTTCAGCTTGCTTTGTTCATAGTTGTTTTTGTGAGATCTGTTTTCTAATTTAAGCAACTTTATTTTATTCTTATTATCTTTTATTTGAAAATGTCCCTCATATAAATATGTTATAATTCATTTAGCTCTTTCCCACTGATAGTTATATTCTCTCCATTTTTTTCTAATACAAGCAACACAAAAACATTCTTGTACTTGTTTACTTGTGTACCAATTCAAGAGTTTCTCCAGAGTACATGCCCAGCTGTGGAATGGCTAGGTTGTAGAATATGCATATTCTCAACATTACTAGATGGTGAGAAATTGTTTTCTAAAATGTTAGTACCAATTTATGCTCCCTGCAACAGCGGAGGATTCTTTTTGCTTCTCATTCTATCTGATACATAATATTGTCAGACTTTTATAATTTGTTTGCTGATTTTAAGATGTGAAAGTATATTTTATTGTGGTTTTAAGTTGCATTTCCTTGATTACTAGTCAATGCTATGAATTAAGAGAAACTTGGAGATAGCAGTACAATCAGAGAGTAACTTACAATTGATACAAGAATTGATAGAATGGCTTCTCTCTCTCTCTCTCTCTTTCTCTCTCTTTTTTTTTTTTTTTTTTGGAGACAAGACTCACTCTGTCACCTGGGCTGGAGTGCAGTGGTGCAATCACAGCTTATTGCAGCCTTGACCTCCTAGGCTCAAGTGATCCTCCAACCTCAGCTTCCTGAGTAGCTAGGACCACAGGCACATGCCACCCTGCCTGGCTAATTAAAATAAAAATTATTTGTAGATACAAGGTCTCCCCATGTTGCCCAGGCTGGTCTTGAACTCCTGGGGTCAAGTGATCCTTCTGCTTCAGTGTTCGGATTACTGTGCCTGGCCAGAATTGGTTGCTGCTGCTGCTTTTTTTTTTTTTTTTTTTTTGAGATGAAATCTTGCTCTGTTGCCCAGGCTGGAGTGCAAGGGCATGAACGTGGCTCACTGCAACCTCGGCCTCCAAGGTTCAAGTGATTCTCCTGCCTCAGCCTCCTGAGTAGCTGGAGATCCAGGTGCATGCCACCACTCCCAGCTAATTTTTGTATTTTTAGTAGAGGCAGGTTTCACCATGTAGGCCAGGCTGGTCTTGAACTCCTGACCTCAGGTGATCCATCTTCCTCAGCCTCCCAAAGTGCTGGGATTACAGGCATGAGCCACAGGGCCCAGCCCAGAATTGGCTTCTCTTATAGCCCGTATACTTAACTTAGACCTTAGAGTCTCTCACCAACTTTTCCCTTAGCTTCTAGGAGACACTAACCTTGAAGTAAAGACAAAATTGCCTGCAAAATGCAGAGACCAAGTTCACCAATGTCCACCTCATGTGCTGCCTGAAGATTATCCCATTCTCCATTCTGCTGATAATGAGAATTTAATATTCTCCAGGGAAAATCCATTCTCATAAAGAAGAATATCTTTGGTCTCTATGGTCAGGACAGAACAGAATAATAGGTTAATAGAATGAGAACATAATAGAATAACAGTACACCAGGCATGGTGGCTCATGCCTGTAATTCTAGCACTTTCAGAAGCTTAGGCAGGAGGATTGCTTGAGTTCAGGAGTTTGAGACCACCCTGGGCAACATAGTGAGAGCCTATCTCTACAAAACAAACAAAGTGAAGCAAAACAAAAAACAGGTAGACTGTTAGAATGACAGTAGAGATATCCCAAAGTTGGAGTTAGAAAGCCTCAGCACCATGTGGGTGACTCCAACAGTTGGTACATACTGTGCTGCCAAGGCTGATATCGTTCTACCCCATTCTTTTCTCTCGGAGGACTTCCTGCATATTTCTTTAGCTGTGTTCTCAATTCTACTTTGGTCTCCTGGAGGTTAAATTATGAGTAAACACAAACTCACAGAAGTTACTAAAAAAACGGTTTTAAGCATACATTGGTCTAGCTCCAGATTTATGAAAAAATAAAACAGAAAAACAAGGCTAAACATTTTACCGGGTCTGCATGATTATAGCTTTGCTAAAACACTCAATTTTTATTCCTAAATGAAATATTTGCTTTTTACAAATACAGTTGAATGTGTGTGAACTGGTTCATGTCTGAGGTTATTCATTGAAGCAAAATAATAAGATTGAAAATGTTGGGACTTAGAAACCAATAGCCCAAAATATGGCACTTTAATATGCTGAACTGAAGACGACGACTTAGGATCTCTCTGAGCTTCCCTCTCTTCCTGTATGTCAATCCTCTGTATCCCCCAAAGCTCTCCCAAAAAATAGGGTGAAGTTGTTCTCTGCAGTTGCCTTATCTGCCTAAAGTCTAGACTTGCCAAAGAAGAAATCAATTACCTTTGGTCCCTTCCCTGAGTTTTCATTAACTGAACTCATACTGCAGGAAGAAAGACAGAAGTCCGCCAACACACCAAGACAGATTTGTCATAAGCCATTGTTTGCACTGTGGGCCCAACATACTTTATTCCAGGCCATTGTATGTTCTTCAAGCCCACTGGGTCCCCCTAGAGATCATTTCATAGTCACCCTAAAATCCACACTTTCTCATCTCCCTGTCACCTAAGAAAAGGGTATACAAGCATCTGTACCTCATTGCATGCTGGAATAAACATTGTGATTTTTACCCCCACTCCTGTGGAAGTTAATAAATTTGTGTACCTTTTCTTCTGTTAATATGCCTTTCGTCAGTAGGTTTTTAGCAAATCTTCAGAGAGCAGAGGGGAATTTTCCGTCAACCGTCCAAAAACTAACAAAATGTCCATCGATAGAATATTGGTCGCATATCTTATGGTATATCTCTATGACTGAATAACATGTAGCTTTGAAAAGAATGACACAGCTCTCCATATATTAGTTGTCAAGGTATATTATTAAATAAGCAAGATACAGAACAGCATATACTCAATGCTATGCTTTGTGTAAAAAAAAGGGAAAATACATTTTTATTTTCTCATATCTACATAAATTTGGAAAAATATTGCAGAAATCAGTAAGAGTGGACACTTGAGAGGATCAGGGGGTGGGAACTGAAGAGAAGAGTGCAGTGTTTAGGCAGGTAGCGGCTGGGAGTCAAAGTAAGATTTTTTTTTAATCTTTTTTATTTTATTTTATTATACTTTAAGTTCTAGGGTACATGTGCACAACGTGCAGGTTTGTTACATATGTATACATGTGCCATGTTGGTGTGCTGCACCCATCAACTCGTCAGCACCTATCAACTCGTCATTTACATCAGGTATAACTCCTAATGCCATCCTTCCCCCCTCCCACCTTCCCACAATAGGCCCCAGTGAGTAATGTTCCCCTTCCCGTGTCCAAGTGATCTCATTGTTCAGTTCCCACGTATGAGTGAGAACATGCAGTGTTTGGTTTTCTGTTCTTGTGATATTTTGCTGAGAATGATGGTTTCCAGCTGCATCCATGTCCCTACAAAGGACACGAACTCATCCTTTTTTATGGCTGCATTGTATTCTATGATGTATATGTGTCACATTTTCTTAATCCAGTCTGTCACTGATGGACATTCCAAGTGGGTTGATTCCAAGTCTTTGCTATTGTGAATAGTGCTGCAATAAACATACATGTGCATGTGTCTTCATAGCAGCATGATTTATAATCCTTTGGGTATATACCCAGTAATGGGATGGCTGGGTCATATGGTATTTCTAGTTCTAGATGCTTGAGGAATCGCCATACTATTTTCCAAAATGGTTGAACTAGTTTACAATCCCACCAACAGTGTAAAAGTGTTCCTATTTCTCCACATCCTCTCCAGCACCTGTTGTTTCCTGGTTTTTTAATGATTGCCATTCTAACTGGTGTGAGATGGTTTCTCATTGTGGTTTTGGTTTGCATTTCTCTGATGGCCAGTGATGATGAGCATTTTTTCATGTGTCTGTTGGCTGTATGAATGTCTTCTTTTGAGAAATGTCTGTTCATATCCTTTGCCCACTTTTTGATGGGGTTGTTTGTTTTTTTCTTGTAAATTTGTTTGAGTTCTTTGTAGATTCTGGATATTAGCCCTTTGTGAGATGAGTAGATTGCAAAAATTTTCTCCCATTCTATAGGTTGCCTGTTCACTCTGATGATAGTTTCTTTTGCTGTGCAGAAGCTCTTTAGTTTAATTAGGTCCCATTTGTCAATTTTGGATTTTGTTGCCATTGCTTTTGGTGTTTTAGACATGAAGTCCTTGCCCATGCCTATGTCCTGAATGGTGTTATCTAGGTTTTCTTCTAGGGTTTTTATGGTATTAGGTCTAACATTTAAGTCTCTAATCCATCTTGAATTAATTTTTGTATAAGGAGTAAGGAAACGATCCAGTTTCAACTTTCTACTTATGGCTAGCCAATTTTCCCAGCACCATTTATTAAATAGGGAATCCTTTCCCCATTTCTTGTTTTTGTCAGGTGTCAAAGATCAGATGGCTGTACATGTGTGGTATTATTTCTGAGGGCTCTGTTCTGTTCCATTGGTCTCTATCTCTGTTTTGGTACCAGTACCATGCTGTTTTGGTTACTGCAGTCTTGTAATATAGATTGAAGTCAGGTAGCGTGATGCCTCCAGCTTTGTTCTTTTGACTTAGGATTGTCTTGGCAATGCGGGGTCTTTTTTGGTCCCATATAAACTTTAAAGCAGTTTTTTCCAATTCTATGAAGAAAGTCATTGGTAACTTGATGGGGATGGCATTGAATCTACAAATTACCTTGGGCAGTATGGTCATTTTCATGATATTGATTCTTCCTATCCATGAGCATGGTATATTCTTCCATTTGTTTGTGTCCTCTTTTATTTCACTGAGCAGTGGTTTGTAGTTCTTCTTGAAGAGGTCGTTTATATCCCATGTAAGTTGGATTCCTAGGTATTTTATTCTCTTTGAAGCTATTGTGAATACGAGTTCATTCATGATTTGGCTCTCTGTTTGTCTGTTATTGGTGTATAAGAATGCTTGTGATTTTTGCACATTGATTTTGTATCCTGAGACTTTGCTGAAGTTGCTTATCAGCTTAAGGAGGTTTTGGACTGAACGATGGGGTTTTCTAAATATACAATCATGTCATCTGCAAACAGGGACAATTTGACTTCTTCTTTTCCTAATTGAATACCCTTTATTTCTTTCTCTTGTCTGATTACCCTAGCCAGAACTTCCAACACTATGTTGAATAGGAGTGTGAGAGAGGGCATCCCTGTCTTGTGCCAGTTTTCAAAGGGAATGCTTCCAGTTTTTGCCCATTCAGTGTGATATTGACTGTGGGTTTGTCATAAATAGCTCTTATTATTTTGAGATACGTTCCATCAATACCTCATTTATTGAGAGTTTTTAGCATGAAGGGCTGTTGAATTTTGTCAAAGGCCTTTTCTGCATCTATTGAGATAATCATGTGGTTTTTGTCTTTGATTCTGTTTATATGCTGGATTATATTTATTGATTTGTGTATATTGAACCAGCCTTGCATCTCAGGGATGAAGCCCACTTGATCATGGTGGATAAGCTTTTTGTTGTGTTATTGGATTCGGTTTGCCAGTATTTTATTGAGGATTTTTGCATTGATGTTCATCAGGGATATTGGTCTAAAATTCTCTTTTTTTGTTGTGTCTCTGCCAGGCTTTGGTATCAGGATGATGTTGGCCTCATAAAATGAGTTAGGGAGGATTCCCTCTTTTTCTATTGATTGGAATAGTTTCAGAAGGAATGGTACCAGCTTCTCCTTGTACCTCTGGTAGAATTCGGCTGTGAAACCGTCTGGTCCTGGACTTTTTTTTTGGTTGGTAGGCTATTAATTATTGCCTCAATTTCAGAGCCTGCTATTGGTCTATTCAGGGATTCAATTTCTTCCTGGTTTAGTCTTGGGAGAGTGTAAGTGTCCAGGAAATTATCCATTTCTTCTAGGGTTTCTAGTTTATTTGTGTAGAGGTGTTTATAGTATTCTCTGATGGTAGTTTGTATTTCTGTGGGGTCAGTGGTGATATCCCCTTTATCATTTTTTATTGCATCTATTTGATTCCTCTCTCTTTTCTTCTTTATTAGTCTTGCTAGTGGTCTATCAATTTTGTTGATCTTTTCCAAAAACCAGCTCCTGGATTCTTTGATTTTTTGGAGGGTTTTTTAAGTCTCTATCTCCTTCATTTCTGCTCTGATCTTAGTTATTTCTTGCCTTTTGCTAGCGTTTGAACGTGTTTGCTCTTCCTTCTCTAGTTATTTTAATTGTGATGTAAGGGTGTCAATTTTAGATCTTTCCAGCTTTCTCTTGTGGGCATTTAGTGCTATAAATTTCCCTCTACACACTGCTTTAAATGTGTCCCAGAGATTCTGGTTTGTTGTATCTTTGTTGTCATTGGTTTCAAAGGACATCTTTATTTCTGCCTTCATTTTGTTATGTACCCAGTAGTCATTCAGGAGCAGGTTGTTCAGTTTCCATGTAGTTGAGCAGTTTTGATTGAGTTTCTTAGTCCTGAGTTCTAGTTTGATTGCAGTGTGGTCTGAGAGACAGTTTGTTATAATTTCTGTTCTTTTACATTTGCTGAGGAGTGCTTTATTTCCAACTATGTGGTCAATTTTGGAATAAGTGCGATGTGGTGCTGAGAAGAATGTGTATTCTGTTGATTTGGGGTGGAGAGTTCTGTAGATGTCTATTAGGTCTGCTTGGTGCAGAGTTGAGTTCAATTCCTGGATATCCTTGTTAACTTTCTGTCTCGTTGATCTATCTAATGTTGACAGTGGGGTGTTAAAGTCTCCCATTTTTATTCAATGGGAGTCTAAGCCTCTTTGTAAGTCTCTAAGGACTTGCTTTATGAATCTGGGTGCTCCTGTATTGGGTGCATATATATTTAGGATAGTTAGCTCTTCCTGTTGAATTGATCCCTTTACCATTAGGTAATGGCCTTCTTTGTCTCTTTTGATCTTTGATGGTTTAAAGTCTGTTTTATCAGAGACTAGGATTGCAACCCCTGCTTTTTTTTATTTTCCATTTTCTTGGTAGATCCTCCTCCATCCCTTTATTTTGAGCCTATGTGTGTCTCTGCATGTGAGATGGGTCTCTTGAATATAGCAAACTGATGAGTCTTGACTCTATCCAATTTGCCAGTCTGTGTCTTTTAATTGGACCATTTAGTCCATTTACATTTAAGGTTAATATTTTTGTGTGTGAACTTGATCTTGTCATTGTGATATTAGCTGGTTATTTTGCTCACTAGTTGATGCAGCTTCTTACTAGCATCAATGGACTTTACATTTTGACATGTTTTTGCAATGGCTGGTACCAGCTGTTCCTTTCTATGTTTAGTGCTTCCTCTTGTAGGGCAGTCCTGGTGGTGACAAAATCTCTCAGCATTTGCTTGTTTGTAAAGGATTTAATTTCTCCTTCACTTATGAAACTTAGTTTGGCTGGATATGAAATTCTGGGTTGAAAATTCTTTTTTTTTTAAGAATGTTGAATATTGGCCACCATTCTCTTCTAGCTTGTAGAGTTTCTGCTGAGAGATCTGCTGTTAGTCTGATGGGCTTCCCTTTGTGGGTAACCCGACCTTTCTCTCTGGCTGCCCTTAACATTTTTTCCTTCATTTCAACTTTGGTGAATCTGACAATTATGTGTCTTGTAGTTGCTCTTCCCAAGGGGTATCTTTGTGGCATTCTCTGTATTTCTTGAATTTGAATGTTGGCCTGCCTTACTAGGTTGGGGAAGTTCTCCTGGATGATATACTGAAGAGTGTTTTCCAACTTGGTTCCATTTTCCCCATCACTTTCAGGCACACCAATGAGACATAGATTTGGTCTTTTCACATAATCCCATATTTCTTGGTGGCTTTGTTCATTTCCTTTTCCTCTTTTTTCTCTAGACTTCTCTTCTTGCTTCATTTCATTAATTTGGTCTTCAATCATTGATACTCTTTCTTCCAGTTGATCGAGTCAGTTACTGAGGATTGTGCATTCGTCACGTAATTCTCGTGTCATGATTTTCGTCTCTGTCAGTTCGTTTATGGCCTTCTCTGCATTGATTAGTCTAGTTATCCATTCTTCCATTCGTTTTTCAAGATTTTTAGTTTCTTTGCTCTGGGTACGTAGTTCCTCCTTTAGCTCTGAGAAGTTTGATCAACTGAAGCCTTCTTCTCTCAACTTGTCAAAGTCATTCTCCATCCAGCTTTGATCTGTTGCTGGCGATGAGCTGCATTCCTTTGGAGGGGGAGATGCGCTCTGATTTTTTGAATTTCCAGCTTTTCTGCACTGCTTTTTCCCCATCTTTGTGGTTTTATCTGCCTTTGGTCTTTGATGATGGTGATGAACTGATGGGGTTTGGTGTGGGTGTTCTTTCTGTTTGTTAGTTTTCCTTCTAACAGTCAGGACCCTTAGCTGCAGGTCTGTTGGAGTTTGCTTGAGGTCTACTCCAGACCCTGTTTGCCTGGGTATCAGCAGTGGAGGCTGCAGAAGATAGAATATTGCTGAACAGCGAGTGTTGCTGTCTGATTCTTGCTCTGGAAACTTCGTTTCAGAGGTGTGCCCAGCCATGTGAGGTGTGAGGTGTTGGTGTGCATCTAGTGAGGGATGTCTCCCAGGTAGGCTACTCAAGGGTCAGGGACCCACTTGAGCATGCAATCTGTCTGTTCTCTGATCTCAACCTCTGTGCTGGGAGACCTACTTCTCTCTTCAAAGCTGTGAGACGGGGTCATTTATATCTGCAGAGGTTTCTGCTGCTTTTTGTTTAGCTATGCCCTGTCCCCAGAGGTGGAGTCTACAGGGGCAGGCAGGCCTCCTTGAACTGTGGTGGGCTCCACCAGTTCACGCTTCCTGGTGGCTTTGTTTACCTACTTAAGCCTCAGCAATGGTGGGTGCCCCTCCCCCAGCCTCGCTGCCACCTTGCAGTTAGATCTCAGACTGCTGTGGTAGCAATGAGGGAGCCTCCATGGGTGTGGGGACCTCCAGGCCAGGTGTGGGATATAATCTCCTGGTGTGCCGTTTGCTAAGACCCTTGGTAAAGTGCAGTATTAGGGTGGGAGTTACCCGATTTTTCAAGTGTTGTGTGTCTCATTTTCCCTTAGCTAGGAAAAGGCATTCCCGTCTTTTGGAACCTTGTGCTTCCCAGGTGAGGCAATGCTTCGCCCTGCTTCAGCTCTCGCTGGTCGGGCTGCACCGGCTGACCAGCACCAATTGTCTGGCAGTCCCCAGTGAGATGAACCCGGTAGCTCAGTTGAACATGCAGAAATCACCCATCTTCTGTGTCACTTGCACTGGGAGCTGGAGGCCAGAGATGTTCCTATTCAGCCGTCTTGTTCAGGAGCAAGATTTTTTCACTTAAATTTTTTTTTGAATCATGAGAACATATAACTGTTAAAACAACAGCACAAATACAACACTTATTGTTAGCCCATGATAAATAAAGCATTGACATTTGGGTTGATTCTGATTTCAGGTTTGGCTAAGTAAAATATCTGAGCACTTGTCTTACATGGTCATTACTGAAATGATAGAGGAATGAGCAAAGGGAACAAAGGGAAGATATGCCCCAAAGGCAAATCACAGTTCCCCCCTCAGGAAGACACATACTAATTGTGCTTGTCAAAGCAACAGTTTTTCAATTTCAGAATATTCTAAGTTCTAGCCTTCATAAAACACTTGTTACGAATAAATGCTCATGATTAATTATCTAACTTACAATGCCCTGCCTCCATCTCCACCTATCAAATTTCACCCATTTTTTTTCCAATTACCCCAGCCAGGAGTTAAAGCTCACTGTTGCTACTATTGAAATATAACCTACACAAATTCCTCTTATGTGCTGTACCTCTTGGACTTCTTTCTGACACTTACCAACTCCAGTTGCGTCTATCAATGTAGTTTGTCTCAAATTTGTCCTCTTATTTCTCTTTTTCCTGCCACTATTGTGGTTCAGATACTCATCACTTCTTACTAAAAGTCTTGTCTCCTCACTCTCAGTCTTGACTTACCACCACCTCCCCACTCCAACCACTTCTACTCCTCCCCCTGCCAATTCATTCTTTACGCTATAGCTGAAATTGAGAGAACTTCAGATTAATTATGGTGGACTGAACACATATTTGCCTCTGCTTCCTCTTGAAATCTCACTAAAATAAGAGTATTTTTAAAAGACATAAACTTAGAGGATAAATGAAGTAAGAGATTGAGATTACAGTAGAAAAGAATTGTCAACACACTATTTGAAGGTGAGAAGTGAGTTGATGAATTATCAGAAAAGAGAAAGCTAACACCAAGGGCTTGCAAATGGGATGCCAACATGAAAAAAGTGAATGCATGCCAGATGATTTTAAGATAGCTTAGTGAGTGATTGTAGGCATCAGGAACTGCAAAGATGTTGGTAATGGGACATGACAGAGGAATTAGTTGAAGGTCTGTTTATGAAACAGATATTTCTCATCCCCATTCTGCAAACAACTATGAGACTGACCTTCCTTCATCCTGGATGGAGACTGGAGGTTTGATCTTTGTGACAATTGAACTGATAAAGTTCCAGACCTGATAATATAAAAAGGACTCAAAACCAGGGCACTTCACCATGAAATTTCAGAACCCCAGAGATAAAGAGATTCCACAACCTTTCAGAAAAGGAAATACAAGTCACATATAAAGGACAGGAAGTAGAATGAACAATGGGCTTTTAACAATACTGAAGCTCGAAGGCAATGGGGCAATGACTTTAAAAGTCTAAGTTAGTATCATTTTCAGCTTATACTTTTACATTTAGCTGAATTACTAATAAAGCATGAGCATGGAAGTAATGTATTTCAGTTATAGAAGAGATATGACACATAGTGTTTATTGGTTACCCAAAAGTTTTCAAGTTCACTTTTCTCTTTTTACCTTCCACTAGAGGCTGGAAAAATTATTTATCATTATTTCAGGTGCCCTTGTACTTAGAAATCACCATGCAATCTCCATTCTGACCAATGAGGTATAAATAGAATTCTCCCAGTGGATCTCTAGAAAACCTTTTGATTCCTCCCTCCCTTAACTCCCTCCCTCCTCCCTCCCTCCTTTCCTCCCTCCTTCCTTCCTTCCTTCCTTCCTTCCTTCCTTCCTTCCTTCCTTCCTTCCTTCCTTCCTTCCTTCCTTCCTTCCTTCCTTCCTTCCTTTTCATCTCTCTCTCTCTCTCCCCTATCTCTCTGGACATAGCTTATCTTTATCTTATTTGTTTTCATGAAATTAGGATATTTTACTAGATTCCTAATTTAGTGGTGCCCTCTTCTGAAAAAGTAGAAAAGTTCAGATATTTAACAGTTTTCCTTTTGCTTGTTTTAATGATGATGATTGGGGAAGGGTTTTGAATCCTCCAATTTTTTGGTTCTTTTTTGTCTTATAGGACCCTAATTTTTTTCTTCCCTTTTTTCTTCTTCCTCCCTTCACTGCCAGATTGCCACAGGGTTTGTCTTCCTTCCTTTTGCCTTTTCTTTTCTCACTCAGAGCTATGCGTTTCAAAGACCAACTTTTAAAATGTAGTCTATCCTTTTAAATCTCACCTGTCTCTTTAAATTGCATCAATCCTTTTCAATGGCACCTGGTCCTTTAAATAGCTAGTATTTGAAATTATTTTCTAGTAGCCTTGATTAAATGTTTTTTTATAGTTTCTAATGTAAACTAGTTTTAATTTATGACTTTTTGAATTGAATGTAAAGAGACTCTAGTCTGGCCAACATGGCAAAACCCTGTTTCTACTAATACAAAAATTATCCAGGTGTGGTGGCTCATGCCTATAATCCCAGCACTTTGAGAGGCCAAGGCAGGAGGATCACTTAAGGCCAGGAGTTCAAGACCAGCCTGACCCACATGGTGAAACACTGTCTCTACTAAAAATATAAAATTTTGCCCAATGTGGTGGTGCACGCCTGTAGTCCTAGCTACTTAGGAAACTGAGGCAGGAGAATCGCTTGAACCTGGGAGGTGGAGGTTGCAGTGAGCTGAGATTACACCACTGCACTCCAGCCTGGGTAACAGAGCAAGACTCCATCTCAAACAAACAAAATGTAAAGAGACTGACTAGTATTTACCTTTTAGGATGTCAGTGAAAATTAGTGAAAGCTTTGAATAATGATTTATTTAAAAATAAATGCAGTATGATTACTTCCTGGTGTGGTGAGGACCTTGGGGAGCACTCTCTTTGCAAATAAATAATTGTTTATAATTGTTATATTTCCAAAGTTTATGAATTTTATGTTACAATAGTACCTGATTGCATTTTGTTTTCTTCAATAGTCTGTTTTCCCATTGAAATATTTTTCACTTAATTTATTTACTTTGCAAACCTAAAAACAGAAGTCATAGTTAGCAGAAGTAAATTTTAGCTCAAACTATACCCATGACATTATGAATTTTACATAGAAATTTACTGAGACTTATAAGGAGTTAGTATGTTTATAAAGCTTCCTAGAGAGGGAGATGCTGAATTTCTTTTTATCACTCATTCTTCTTTTAGGTGTCCTCACCACCAGGAAGTTCTTTACTGCGTTTAATCAAATCCTTTAAATCACAAGAACAACTGTTAAAACAAACTAAAATTGGCCCAAGGAGGCCTATGTGTGAGTTCCTAAATGCAGCCCAACTCAGCACTTAAACAAACTGAAAACCTAACTTAGGAACAGAATCTCAGCCAATCACAGGCAGCCAATTGTTCAAACCATGTTCAAATAAGACAGATGTGAGCTATAACCAATTGGGCTATCTCTGTACCTCACTGCAGTTTTCTGTATGTCACTTCCTTTACTCTAGTTATGAATATAACCTACACATTTGGTGGGGTGGAACATTCTGGGCCATTTTTAGACTGAACTGCTGCTCAGTTCTAAAGTCACAAATAAAGGCCAATTAACGTCTGTAAAACTAGATTTGTTGTAATTTTGTCTTTTAACACAACACATTTCCAATATGACTAATGTTTAGGAAAACAAACAACTTGAATTTTTGCCGGCTTTCTTCTCTGCAGACATATTCCTAACTTTTAATCCTACTATATTTTGTGTGATTTAAAATTATGTTGTTTAATTTTATAAGTCAAAGATAATTTCTGGTCTATTTTCAAATATTTACATGCTAGGATTATAGCTCATATTCTATGAGAATATGCTATGGATAAAAGACATTTTTTCCATAGTAACTGGAGGCGGGATGGTAGGTAGAGGTGGTAAAGCCAGTAAATAGGTGTGATATCTGAATGGGGTGGTATTTTTAAAGAAATGATGAATGTATGCACGTATTTAGTAAATATTTATTGAGTACATATTGTGTGCCAGGTACTGTACACACTTGAACTACTGAATAAGTTCTTGCCCAGTGAAAGTTTTTTAAGAACATACTTTCAAAAGCACGTAATGGTTTATAACTAGTACATTAATTGTGGGAATGTGATTGCTTCCACAGTATTTAAAATATTTTGTGTTGTATAATAGTTTAAGCTTTCTCTTACAAAAGTGTTTATGAAATATTCCTTTTATAGATAACGGGACACTTCAGCCATATTCTTGTCAAAATTGTCATAACTTCTGAATTACTGAAATCAGGCCTAGATTGTTGCAGTGGTTTTTCAATGGGTGTTCTTGTTTGTAGTCTTTCCCATTTACAACACATTCTCTGCCTTGAAGTAAAATTATTTTCCTATACTGTTAAATCAATTTTTGCTACTTCCCGGCTTAAACACCTCATTGGTTTCCTATTTAAACATTGTTTTGAGTCATTTAATGAGCTACAAGTGAAGAAACATGATTTTTCTCTCTACCCTGCATGAGTTCTCAGTTGGGACAGACCTTTGCAATAAAAGACAGATTAATAAGAGAAAAAAACACACAGAAGTTTAATCACATGTATATCTTATCTATACATTTTCAGGGAAAAATGAGGAGTTCTCTGGAGTAGATCTGAAACAGGTGGCTTTGACTTTGAGCTTAAATACCATGGTTCCCTGATACAAAGAAGTATGTGAGAGAGACTCAGTTATGACAAGAAAAAAATTATACTGAGAAAAGCCTGTTACACAAGAACAAGGTTTATTATGCAGATTTTTGCTGATGACTTTTCCCCTGATAAGAATTTCTAATGATTAAGTAATCCTTCTCTTCCTGGTACAGAGAGGGAGATACCCTTACAAATTAAGATTTCCTTTAAAGATAAAAATTTTCCTTACAAAAGAATATCTTCTGTTTTTAAAGCTTCTCTTGTGTCTGCTGTTTCTCAAAATAATCAACTTTAAATAATTTTTGTGCCAAAGAGGCATTCTTAAGGTGGCATATTCTGGTCTCCTACAGTTATATTGGGGTGGTGTGTCCCGAATTTCCTCAATATGTTATAAATATTTTGAAGCAATCACATTTTTGTTGTGTGTAACACATTTACAAAACAAAACCATTATAATATATATGAGTGAAACAGGGAGTCTGATCAACAACAAGCTTTGTCACAACCAAATATTTAAAAGCAATGCAAATACCTGTTGTTCTGCCTATGTTAAAAGTTTTGAGATGGGGGTATAGAAATATAATCTATCCAGAGAAGAGATGTGGGGAAAATCTCCAAATTTTAGAATAAAATCCAGTTTAGTTTTCTTGGCTCTAACTGTAGAGAAAGCAAAATAGCTGTCTTTTTCTTCTTTTCTACAACCTCTTTCTGATTGCAGATGCTTCTTTATGGCTTCTTTTACCTTTCAAGCCCATACTAGATGTACTTGTCACAGGACAAACAATTATGACACATGAGGAAAAGTAGTTGTGTGGACCATTCCCAGATGTTTTCAAAGGATAATCCTTTGTTAACTGGGGTAAGAGATGTTAGGGTATTGAGTCGGAAAAGCCAGAGAGAATGGAATTGTTCTAATGAGAAAAGAGTGGAAGCTTGGTGGTGATAGGATTGAGGATACATTGCTTCAAAATATGACAGCTTGGCATTTGAGAAAATAGCAAGAGCAGAAAGTATTCCTTGACTTTCTTGCTGTCTTTTTTCCCTGAAACAGGCCATAAAATAATTCTTTTTTTTTTTTGAGATGGAGTCTTGCTCTGTGCCCCAGGCTGAAGTGCAGTGGCGCCATCTCGGCTCACTGCAAGCTCCGCCTCCCGGGTTCACGCCATTCTCCTGCCCGAGTAGCTGGACTACAGGCCCCCGCCACCATGCCCGGCTAATTTTCTTGTATTTTTAGTAGAGATGGGGTTTCACCATGTTAACCACGATGGTCTTGATCTTCTGACCTCACAATCCGCCCGCCTTGGCCTCCCAAAGTGCTGGGATTACAGGCTTGAGCCACCAGGCCGGCAAAATAATTCTTTGACCTTCCTCTGAATAAGTACCTCATTTTGAGGTACCCTTCCTATATTCAGAGGAAAGGAGCATCCTTATCTCTGAAGACACAGGGACACAGAGAATAATCTGAACAAACCAGCCTTGCTAAGTTGCCCACAGTCTATTTCCATTATGTTACCAGCAGTGAATCTGGGCAGGGTTCACAGTCCTGGGTTCTTGCCTTCGTGGAAGAAAGAATTCAGCCAAGAGACAGAAGTAGATTTAAAGCAGAAGTGAAGGTTTATTGAAGTAAAGTATACTTGGAACGGATCAAGTGGGTAACCTGAAAGACTGAGTGCCCCGCCTGATTGTTGGCTCAGGAATCTTATAGTTATGATTTCGTGTTTCTTCTTAGTCTCCTCCCCTCATCCTTCCCCTTGGGCAGGCTGTTGGCTAATCGCAGCATGAGTAGTGACTTGCCAGCATCTGGGAAGGGCCACATGCGCTATTTGCCAGTTGAAGTTATGTGTATGCTCTTTTAAGGTAATTTTCCCTTATCAGTCTAGTGCACACAGAGAAAGGTTATGTACCAGTCAAACTCTGCCGTTTTGCCCCTCACTGTGCATGCCTGGATATGTCCCCAGAAGAAGGTGAAATGTTACCATTTTGTCCCTTACTGTGCATGCCTGGACACGTTTGCTATTTTTAAGTTCTTATTGGAAAGTTGTTGCCCACAAGCTCAAGATGTTTCCTGTTTGATAGGAAATTTTCCCCTCCCTGGTACCAGGTGTGACCAGTTATCATTCATGAGGAGAAGGCCTGACAATTGCCTGACAGTTACCTGACATTCTTTGGGGCCCCATCCTGCCCTATTCATATCTGCCTGTCTACCTACTTTGACGATTGCAGCATGCGCCTTTTGTCTAATCATACTTTTCCTCAACTATCTACTTCATCAAACTTAGCATAAAAGTACATGTTTCCCTGTTTCTTTGGATCTTTATTTCTGAAGGCCCTTGTGTCATGTAAAACTTGCATTAAATAGATGTGTATGCTTTTCTCTTTTTTCTGTTTTGTTGCTTGTTTTGAGTTTTTTTGGAGACAGTGTCTTACTCTTGCCCAGGCTGGAGTGCAGTGGTGTAATCATGGCTCACTGCAGCTGACCTCTTAGGCTCAAG
Source organism: Chlorocebus sabaeus (assembly GCF_047675955.1). NCBI lineage: Eukaryota > Metazoa > Chordata > Mammalia > Primates > Cercopithecidae > Chlorocebus > Chlorocebus sabaeus. The sequence goes on from NC_132928.1 coordinate 58,512,551, forward strand.
CAATCCTCCCACCTTAGCCTCCCAAGTAGCTAGGATTACAGGCACACACTGCCACACCTGGCTTATTTTTGTAGGTGTGGTCTCGCTACATCGACTAGGCTTGTCTTGTACTCCTGGCCTTAAGCAACCCTCTTGCCTTGGCCTCCCCAAATGCTGAGATTATAGGCATGAGCCAGCATGCCTGGCCTTTTTTCTTGTTAATCTGTCTTTTGTTACAGGGACCTCAGCTATGAACCTTGCAAGGTGTGAACAATCTTTTCTTTCCTACAGTGTGTAGATGGTGGGGGAGGCAGTTAGTTTGGAACCAAGGATGGAGAAGCTCTCGGGAGGAAGGGTTGATAAAAGGGTGGGGGTGACAAGTCATCTGAGAAGAATTTGAGAGGAAACAGATCTAATGAGGAATTTTTATTAATATTTGCCTTTTGGTATCAGGTGTATTCCTTTGTCTTCCTATAGAAAAATTGGAGTTATTTGCTAACATTTCATTGAATTGGATGTGCTTTTAGGGAATAGCTGGGTAAAGTGGGAACAAGAACAGGTTGCTAACAGGATTAACTTATTTACTTTAAGCCCAATGTATTTCATGTACAAATCTAATTGTGTGTGTGTGCGTGCATATGCATGTGCATGTGCACAAGCACATGTGCGCAAATGCTCACCTAGGGAGGAGTTCAGGAAGAATATAGATATCTTTTGGTTTGACTTTGCCTCTTCTATTCTCATAGATGTGTCTATTTTCAGATCTTGGTGACCTAATAACTACAAATAGCTAAGAGGACAGAGACAATAAAGGTTATTTGTAAGATTTTAAGCTTGGTGGATCATGATATACTAGTGTCAGTTGAAGAATGACAAGGTTCATAAGTTTGTAAGGGGAAGCTTTATTTCTCATAAATGGTTATAGCCTGAAAGGTGGCTCTTCTGACCAGCTGGGAAGCATGGCCTCTGGCCAGAAGCTAGAAGCAGACACTTTTGTGACTTGGGGGGGGGGAGGTGGGGCAAAGGGAACATGAATTTATGTTGAGAAGGGTGGCTAAATATGCAAATTCAATATGTTATAGGAGGAATCATGAGTGTTTATGAAATGAGAAATAGTTACGTGCACAACTGAACTTCATCTTCCTTCATGGGACCCATGTTCAAAAAATGGCAGCATTAGCATAACCCAAGGGTGGCATTTTTGGCCCTCTGACGTCAAAAGGTGAAGCAGAGGACACAAAACCCTCACTGTGCAGACTGGCCAGAACCACTCCGTGGTTGTCGGTGATCTCTTATCACTCAGGCAGCTGGTTGAAATCAGGCATGGAATCTTTTGAAAGGGCTGGTTTCTACACACACACACACACACACACACACACACAGGAATATTATTCAACCTTAGAAAGGAAGGAGATCCTGCCATTTGCAACATGATGATCCTAGAGAACATTAAGTGAAATAAGCCATAGAAAAAAATACCCCACATCTTTCTTACATGCAGCATCTTAAAAAATGCAGAATACACACAAACAGAGTAGAAAGGTGGTTACCAGAGGTAGGGGGAGATCAGAAAATGTAGATAAAAAGAAACAAAGTTGCAGTTTTGTCAGATGAATAAATCTAGAGGTCTGATGTACAGCATGTGGACTATAGTTGATAGTTTTGCTGACAGGATTTTTCTCAGTCACTTTTGCCGGCTGGAAGTGTCTGGCTGGTGATGCCCCAACCTGTGTCTCACTCGGTCCCAGGTCTGCTGCAGTAGGTACTCTGCCCATTTGACAGTGGCTTGCACACTGGCTCACCCCATGACTGGCCCAGGAGTGCCCCAGCCCACCTGTATTACAGTTCATACTCGTGTTCAACAATTCTTGTGTTCTTGTCGTGCATCCAAGAGGAATGAGGTTACATTGACAATTGAAGGGTGAGAAGGGCAGAGAAGAGCTTTATTAAATGACAGAACAGCTCTCAGCAAAGAGGGGCCATGAGGGTGGTCCACCACATGAAGTCAGGTGGTCTCCCCTTCAGTGTGGCTGGGTCTGGGGCTTTTATGGGCTCAGATTGGGGGAGTGGTGATTGGTTTGTGAGTATGCAAAAAAGGTCAAAACAAAGGCACAACTCAGTGGGCATGGCAGTGTAAAAAACCAATTAGGAAAGGGTAGGTATATGTAAAATAGGTAAAGGGTAGGGATCATTCAGAGGAAAGTGCACCAAATGGGAAGAGAGGTTCTCAATCCAGTCTGTGGATTTGGCTTGTAGCTTGGCTTTCAGGCTTTAAACTGTCTTTGGCTTGAAGGTGGGGTTTCACCAGGGACCTGCCCCTGTCTGCCTAGGCATTTGCCTGCCACCTGCAGATATCATTGCATTGTACACTAGAAATTTGATAAGAGAGTAGATTTTTGGTATTCTTACCACATACACACACACACACACACACACCAATTAGGGAACGGTAAGATGATGGAAATGTTAATTACCTTGACTGTAGTAATCATTTCAACATGTATATTTAAGGATAATTATGGGCAAAGAGGAATGAAGACAATGGTCCCCAGGAAAACCACTGTGCAGAAAGAATACAGATAAATAACAAAGAGCAGGAGTTGTCCAACGCTGTGGTGGTAGAGATGTGCGTGGGATGATAGAAGGTATCTGTGACCAGGGAAACAGCATGAATTGGAGAAAAGAGGTGAGGATCATTATGGTATGAGTTTAGGAAATATCACCAGTCCAATGCTACCAGAGTATTAAGAGGGAGCAAGGAAGAGGTAAAAATGAGAAACAGTAGAGCCAGATCACAGAGGACCTCAGTTGCTATTGAGTTTGGGCATTAACCAAAAGGTGACAAGAAGCCTTTGAAGGGTTTTGAGCAGAGCATGCTGTGGCCAGACTTGCAGCAGAGCGGAGGATAGATGGGGAGGTGGCAGGGCATTATCACAACCTATGGTCATCTCTTTCCAGATCTCAGCATTGATCTGGGTGATGCATTATGAAAAAAATTACATATATTACCTGGGGACTTTTGTGATTTCACTATTCTTCCCTTGCTCATGTGCAGGGCAAAGAGGCTGAGATCCATAGGCTGAGATCTTTGAACTCCCTTTGAACTTTGAGAATGGTGACTGGAAGATGACAATTCATGTTGTTTTCAGGAAAGGTAAGGAGAAGTTCACAACTTGGACTCAATCTTTTGTTGGCTTATCTACAACTGTATATTCTGCTAAAGTACATTCTAATGAGTATATACCTCATTAGTCACAGTCCTCTCTGGCAGTAGCACAATCAATATTGTTATATAATGCACAAACACAATCATCTGAATGCAGGGAGTGGTAACATGACACACCAGACAAAGTAGTGTCATTGAGAAAGCAGAAACGTAGTTTGCATTTGAGACTAAAATTCATACACAAAATCTTTCATTTTTCTCTTGTCTTCACAAGGTTCACCAATTCCTTTCTGGACTAAATTATACCTATTTTAAAAATTATTTTCTTAAATATAAAACAAGTCATGTATGAAAATGTCTTCATTGAAAAAATTCAAACAATACAAAAGTATGTAGAAACAAAAGTACAGAGTTCCTACTCCTTCCTCCCATTTCCAGCCCCAGTCTAATCTTCAGAGAAAACTACTGATGACAGTTGGCTTTCAGAAATTTCCTTCTGTGTATACATAACATTTATATTCACATAGATACATGGACTTTACATAAATGAAGAAATACTGTTTATTTTATTACTTGCTTTTTTCATTAAACAATATATGTTGAAAAGAGTTCCATGTCAGTATATATAGGTTGATCTCATATATTTTACTGTATATTATTTTATACTATTATAGATATTTGAATTGTTTCCAGGTTTTCATGATTACAAATGAGACTGCAATGATTTTCCTTGTTCATCCATCTTTGCACATTTATGCAAAAATATCTATATAACAAATCCCTAGAAATATTCCTTTTTAAATATTCTATTAAGTTATGAAGACTCTAGTTTGGAATCAGTTTAGTGTTTTGCTTTGAGTTGTTGAGCAGGTAGCTGTGACTCCTGCATTTGAACCTCTTTCTGTCTCACAGGGCTGGTGTCCACCACTATGAATGATTGGTGGCTGTACTGGGTAAATGCCAGAGGCAGTCAGTTGTCTGAAGGCTGCTCCAGAGGGTGATGAATGAATTTTGCGTCCAAAGAGGTGTTAAAGAGGAGGCTGGATATTGTAGAGAGAACACAAATATCAACCAAGGGTTAAATTAGGAGAGCTTTAAACTCCCTCTGAACCTTGAAAATGGTGGCTGGAAGATGGCAATACATATTGTTTCCAGAGAAGGTAAGGAGAAAGTCTTGAATTGGAGGTTCTTCAGCTGAAATCTGCCCTTATTGAATTTTCTCCAGCCCCATCTAAGACTTACAAATCTTTTTAAAAAAGTTGTTGCTAAACATTAAAAATCCGGAAAATTACAGATGAAAATATCAATACAAGGCTTCTCTAAAAAGTTTAGAAAATCTGGTTGTTGTCCTGGGCCTGCAAATATCTTTGTGGAAGTAAAGGATGATTTCTCTATGTTTAATGTGCCAACAGAATGATTAATATTGCAATCTGTTTGCTTTACTCACTTATTTTTTCAGTCTAGTCCCCAAAGGTATCTGGGTTTGGATGTCTCATATGTGGCCAAAGCTTAATGGAGTTTAAGGATTTTTTAAATACATTAAGAAGGCAGGTATGTAACATGAGTCGGTTCTTAGCTACGAAACTCATTTGATGATTAGTTGGGTGGGGTGGTGATGAATCTGTGACATATTAGTAACAATAATTGTGACGAATACCTGAAGATTATATTGTCTTATTTCAGAGAGGAGAAATTAATGAATGTAGTCATAAAGGCTCTGGTTATACTTCTTTTATAATAAGAAAAGGTAATCTGTGAAGCTATCTACACCTTATGAAATGCAAGGACAGGGCAGTTGAAGGCACCTAGGTCACTGCAGTTCAATGTAAGATGTAAATTTTAAATATATGCATAGAAATTTCAGCTATCATTTCCTTGTGGCTTAAATATCAGCTATCATTTCCTTGTAGCTTAATTTTTTTTAATCTAATATTCATTTTGCCTTCAAGTACTTTTTACTAAAAAGCCATATTATGACATTGCATCCAGATATACATTTGTTAATTATCAAAGTATTATAATCATCAAAGTAATGTACAAACCAGATTGTGGTTTATGTCCTTAAAGAGATTGGTAGATACAGAGCAAGGTGCCATGTCTAACTGGCCTGCCTGTTGATCTGTGTGTGTGCCCAGTAAGGCCCAGACCCCTGCTGAGTATTTAGTATAAGAATCTCCCTTATCACTAGAGGCATTGCCTTCCTCTCCAGCCTCATTTCTAGCCTTTTCCTTCCCAACTCTATTCGAAACCATAAAGGATTTTCCCCATTTCTTCAAATGCGCCGTGTTTTTTCTTGTCTCCAGAACTTTGCGGATAGGGGCCTCTCAGTAGGGAGCACTCTTCCCGCCACTTCCCCTTCGTTTTGGCTTTCTTTTACTCATCACCATTCGAGAAAGGCTACTTTTTATCATACCCTGCCAGCTTTGCTAATTTTCTATTAAATCTGTTTTCCTAATCTTATGGGTTAAAATGGCATTTTATTGTTTGAATTTGCATTTTTTATGTTAATTGAGGTTGAAATTTCAAAAATATGTTTATGTTTCATGTTTTCGTCCCGTGACAATTTTTTTTGTTTAAATCCTTTGCCATTTTTCTCCTATCTCTTCTTCCTCATAATTCTTTCAGATGGATTTTGGAATTGTCCTGTTGATGGGCAATTTGTTGGGTTTACTAACTCCTTGAAACTCCTTTTTCTATACCCCTGCACATCACTCTTTCCTGATTTCCTTTTCTACCTTTCTAATTATTCCTTCTTAATTCTGTTTTTTCCCTTTACCAACTAGGGTTCTTTTCTTATTTTCTTCTACAGTTCTTTCTTTCGTTTACTTCTTTCCTTTCCTATTTGGTTCTACACCCTCTCCCTGGCTGGTTTCATCCCTGTCTATGGCTCCAATGGCTATTTTTAACCATACTAATCTGAAATCTCTCTTTTCTGCCTTCCAGATTCAGATTTCCAGTTTCCTTGGGGGCATCTTCACAGGCATCTCAAATTTAGCTCATCCTAATTTTTGTCACCATTTTGTACTCAAGACCTAGTCCTTTGGGATTACTTAGTTCAGATGGAAGAGTTGTGATCTACTCAGTTTCTCAATGGGAACAGTAATGTTTTCCTTGATTCTACCATTCCATTTACCCTGTACATTCAGGTAGACACTTGTCCATCCTCCACACTACTGCCAGAGTTCTCTTCCTACAAAATTCAGGTCATATCATCGCCATTTCCTTAAGATCTCTGTGGTAGACATCATCAGTTACAAACTCAGCATGACATGTAAAGCTCTCTATTGTCTGACCTAGGCTTCCTATTCATCCTTATTTTCTACCACTTGCCTGTTTACATTCTTTACTCTTAGCACTGAACTTGTTTTACCATGTCTTTGAAGAATGTGCTCTTTCTGCTTAGAATACTCTTTTTCATCTTCTCCTGCATATTCATAGTCCAGATCAAATGGCACTTCCTCTGGGAAGCCTTTCTTGAGATACCAGGACAAATTTCTCTCGCTCTCTACGTTAGCCCCTTCACATCTCCTTTATAATTTTGGACACACACACACAAACACACACACACACACACACACACACACACGTAATATTACTCATTATGAAGTGGGTAATATTCTTTGTAGGTATGATTAAATGCATTGTGCCCATTTTATATACATATGCATATATAGTATATACATATATAATGCCCATTTTATATACATACATGCATATTTGTGTGTATTAGATATACATATAGATCAATAAAATAGGCACAATGCATTTAATTATATTTATGAAGAGTACCGCCTATTTCATATATGAAAAATATTGCATAAGTTGTGATATAACTACGTCCTTTTGGCTCTCAATTCTCTCATGTGCTGTTTAGAGAAAATAATAGCCAAATAGTTCTTAGAAAGAACCTTGGATTGGAAAGCAGGAGGCTTAGCTTTGCCTCTATACTACCTCAAAGTTTTAATTTCCTCATTATAAAATACGGCAGAGTGACATTAACAGAGGAAATGCCATATAAATTAATAGATAAATGTTTGTAAAAGATTCAGATGTGACACTATACAAATATAAGAGAGAGAAGAGAATCAACATTAGTGAATTCCTATGACTACAATGCTGTATCTATTATTTTTATTTGTTTTTTTTAAATTATTTTTTAGAGACAGAGTCTTGCTGTTACCCAGGCTCTAGTGTACACTGGTGTGACCATAGCTCACTATAACCTTGAACTCCTGGGCTCAAGTAATCCTCCCACCTTAACCTCCCAAGTTGCTAGGACTACAGGTGCATGCCACCACACCTAATGTATCAGTCCATTTGTAACCAAGCAGCTTGGGTTCAAACTGTGTTTTAAAACTTTGTTTTCTTTCCTCCTTTCTCCCCAGTTTCAAGATATAACTTGGAGAAATCCAGCCTCAGAATGTACTGTGAACCTCCACTCCCTTTCTTTTCCCATTCTATGCTCCCATGCCTTATGCACATTTATTAACTCAGATGCTTGTTAAGTGCTCACCAGTCTCACTTACCTGGTTATATATTTCCTTAGAAGCTTTGGGAGCCAGATCCTGACAGGGACAAGATACTTCTGGAATTCTCTTCCCAGTCAAGGCCAAAACTCACCCCTGGCTAGGAATTAATTGCAAGATGGACTGCAATTAATTTGTAACCTGGTTGGGCCCAGGATGGCACTGGCCCCTTCACCAAATGGAACAATAATTCAAGATAAGCCACTGGAGCACATCATGCCACTTGACACCTCTAAGCCCTCTTCCTCTCCTGCATTCCAAACCCCTGTCACTTAAAAACAAACAAACAAAACAAAAACAAAAACAAAACAAAACCAAAAAAACCCTGCGTTCCTTCCACAAATTGAAGAGTGGAAATTTTGGGGAAAGAATTCTGCCCACTCTTCTTGCTAACACGGATAATAAAACTCACTCTTTCTCTGTCACACTTTGCTCTTATTATGTTGGCATCTTTCTACAAGTGGCAAGCAGCAAGACACTTTTGCCAGTTACACATTTTGTGTTGCTATAAAGAAATACCTGAGACTGGGTAATTTATAAAGGAAAGGGGTTTATTTTGTTTTATCATTCTGCAGACAGTACAAGAAGCATGGTACCCACATCTGCTTCTGGTGAGGCCTCAAGATGCTTACAATCATGGCAGAAGGTGGAGGGGGAGCAGGCATGTCACATGGTGTGAAAGGGAGCACTAGAATTGGAGCAGGAGAGAGGAGAGGCAGTGCCAGTCTCTTTTAAACAACTATAATAGCTCTCATGTGAACTAATAGAATGAGAACTCACTCATTACCCTGGAGAGGGCACCAAGCCATTTATGAGAGAATCACTTCCCACAAGGCCCCACTTCCAACACTGGGGATCACATTTCAACGTGAAATTTGGAGAGGACACACATCTGAATCATATAACCTGGCTAATTTTTTAATGTTAATTTTTTTTTTGTAGGACAGGGTTTTGCTTTGTTGCTTAGTCTGGTCTCAAATTCCTGTGCTTAAGCAATCTTTGTGCCTGGGCCTCCTAAAATGCTGGGATTCCAGGCCTAAACCACTTCTCTTAACCCTATTTTAAAAGTATGTTAATTTATGCTAGGATTTTAGAGGCAAAGTAAAACATTAAAAATATGATTTCTTCTGTATCTCATGATGTAAAACAGAGTAGTTTTTTAACTGTGAGATTTGCTATCAATCTGATTGAAAAGCTGTGATTGTCTTTGGGAATCACCTGGTAAAAGAGCTTTATTTAGTGAGTTTATTAATGGGTTTGTCTGGCATAGTCCTTACACTAGATTCAATCACAGATTGTATATACACACAAACATAGATTTCACGGATGAGCAGGCTGCCCAATCAGAAGAATGAGGTGCATGAGTTAGCTTTGAGTTAGCATGCTCCCTCGCCTTTTGTCACTCCTTAATGGCTCTGTTCTCACTTTGTTTTGCATAGTTGGTAAAGACGATGGGAAGAACCATACTTCTGTCTACTTACTACACAGGACCAAATACACAGAGGTTATAAGCAGCATTCCATCAAATTCAATTTAGTGCAAAGTAATATTATCCGTATGATTGAATAAAATATCAAGAAGTCTGAATTACAAAAAAGTTTCTAGTTGGCCCAAATAAACTAAGTCTGAAGGGCTCAGCAGTACACTTAGCCACACTTTCACCACAGTCTTGATTGAGGAGAGCATCCCTCTAGTACCAGGTCTGAGGAGGGAACGAGACTCTCACACCCTGAAACATGTTCCAGAAACAGAGACCCCCACTCAAAATATTATTTTTCTTGTTCTTCCCAAGTGTCTCTCTCCAAGATTCCAGATTAGTCTTCATTGGTAGTCCCCAGATTGAACAGAGGACTCAGAGATATGTGCATAGGATATTTGGAAAATCAGCTTAAAATTCTTACAGACTCTTTCTGTTATGCAATCTAGCATCATACTAAACACAACACAACGCTAGCATATGTGTACACATACACACATGTACATGAGAATACTTTGGAGACACATCTGGTTTGAACCAATTTTGATTAGGATAAATTATATATATTCTAAAAACAAACTGAGATAGTTTGGTATACATTTTTCTTTTCAAGTCTGAACTTTCTCTACTATGTCCTATCCATCTCTCCAATTAGACAAATTAATTTAGAATATTCATCCTGCTTTTATTAGATACAAATAATATGGATGTCATAAGCATCAATGTACTTACTATATTCTTTCCTAAGGGAATATTAGAATTGTTCTTAATTTTGATGAAATCCAATTTACACAGTTTTTAAAATGAATATTGTGCATTTAGTAGTGTATGTAAGACATTTTTGCCTAACTCAAAGATTTTCATTTTCTGCTGGATGTTTTAGGGTTTTAGTTCTGTAATACTCTTTCAGTTACTTTTTATATATAGTGCAAAGTATTGACTGAAGATTTTTTTTTTCATATTGCATGATATCCAAAGATTCCAGCACCATTTGTTGAAAAGACTCTCCTGTCTTTACTGAGTTTTCACCTTTGTCTATATCATGTGATTCTATTTCCAGATATTCCATTCTTTTTTATTGACCTATTGTTTATCTTCACAACATAACATACTGACTTGATTATTGTAGATTCATAAAATAAGGAATTTTGAAATCGGAAGTCAGGTAGTATTAGTGCTCCACATTTTTTTGTTTTCTTTTTGAGACAGAGTTTCGCTGTTGTTTCCCAGGCTCAAGTGCAATGGCACTATCTCTGCTCACCACAACCTCCACTTCAAGCAATTCTTCTGTCTCAGCCTTCCAAGTAGCTGGGATTACAGGAATGCACCACCACATCTGGCTGATTTTGTATTTTTAGTAGAGATAGGGTTTCTCCATGTTGGCCAGGCTGGTCTCGAACTCCTGACCTCACGTGATCTGCCTGCCTCAGCCTCCTGAAGTACCGGGATTACCAGTGTGAGCCATTGTGCCCAGGCTTTTCAAAGTTATTTTTAACAATTCTAGGTCCTTTAAATACCTCATTAATTTTAGAATAAATTTCTATAAAAAAGTATGTTAGGAGTATTGCATTGAAATTATGGATCAACTTGGGGATAACTGACATCACCACAATATTGGTGGTCCAATCCAAGATATAGTGTGTCTCTCCATTTATTTTGACTTTTAATTTCTCTCTGCTATGTTTTCTAGCTTTCAGTGTATAGTTTTTACCTTTCTTATGCTGGCTTATCCTAAATATTTCATATTTTTGGATGTTATAAAAGTTTACAATTTTCTATTTTTCCATTTACTGTTAGTATACAGAAATATAATTATTCTAGTAATTTTTATGTACAGTTCAAAATTTCTGCATAGACAATCATGTTGTCTAAGAATAAAGAAAGTTCTACTCCCATTCCACTTTTGATATCTTTTATTCCTCTTTTTTTTCTTTATTGCACTGGCTAGAAACCCCAGTAGGATGCTGACTAGAAGTGGTGAGAACCAAGACCTTTATATTGTTCCTGATCTTAGAAATACTGCAGTTAGTTTTTCACCATTGAGTATGATGTTAGCTGTAGGTTCTTCATAGATGCTCTTTTTCATGTTGAGGAAGTTTCCTTCTATCACTTTGTTGAGAGTTTTCTTCAGGAATGGATGTTGGCTTTTGTCAGATGCTTTTTATGCATCTATTGAGATGATCATATGGTTTTTCATTTTTAGTTTACAAATGTGGTGAATTACATTGACTATTAAACCAACATTGCTTTCCCAGAATAAATCTTACTTGGTTATGTGATTTATTTTATATACTGTTGGATTATATTAATGTTTGTTAAGAATTTTTGCATCTATCTTCATGAAGGATATTGATCTATATTTGACATTTTTAGATTGTGTTTGTCTTGTTTAGGTGTCAGGGCTTTGGTGACCTTGTACAATGAACTGAGGTTTATTCTGTCCTCTTTAATCTTCTGGAAAATTTTGCATATAATTGGTATACTGCTTTCTTAAATGTTTGACAGAATTAACCAGTGAAGCCATCTTGGCCTGTTTTTCTTTGTGGAAGAGTTTTTAAACTACAAATTCAAGTACTTTAATAGATTTACGTCTATTCAGGTTATATGTTTCTTCTTGTGAGAGCTTTGGCAGTATGTATCTTTTAAGCAATGTGTTCATTTTATCTTTGTTGTTGTCTTGGTATGAACTTAACTCTCTATGTTGATTTAATGTCAAGAACTTCAGTTAATGTGAAAAATACATTTGGTTGATATACTATAATGGACAAAATAAAATGCCTTTACATTTTATTAAACTTTGTTCAGCCTGAAAATCCATGCTCATGCATATTCAACTTCCTGTCTTGTCTTAAGCATCCCCAAATTTGCCAATTCAGCATGTGAAAAGCCTTTTAGAGAACAGATTCCCGACAGAGAGAGAGAGGCTGAGTATTTTCCATTTTACTTATACTTTAATTCAAATGGGCCAAGACTGATTTTCATATCTTCAGGAAAGGAGAGAGGAACTATGTTGTGATTGTGTGTGTGTGTGTGTGTGTGTTGTATTGTGTGATTACACTTCTACTCTGAACTTTGAGACCTCCAAGACTTTCTCATTAATAAAATGTAAGTGTAGCAGCCACAAGGAGTAATGGGAATGAAAGCATTTTAAGCAAATTGTAAAAGGGGTGGGGTCGCTGAGCTTCACTGACAACTCTTGTCCTGGTTGGCTTCACTGTCCGGTTCCATTGGGTCAGGATGGCATTTCTGGCCCCATCCCACTTCCCTGGTCCCATCAGTCGAAACTGATATGGGCTGCAAGGGCCAAAGTACACCTCCAGGGCCAGGCGGGGATCTGTCAGGAAGAGCCATGGTATGTTAGGCTTGGCCCCTATGAAAGAGCCCAGCTCATCCATATATGTGATGTAATCTGTCTGCAAAGTCTGGCTCTGGCCAAACCTGAGGAAAGAAGAGAAAATACTGCAATAAGTGTTACAGTTGCAAATAAGACCATTAATTTCTTATGTTTTCTTTCAGAAAAATAATATTTTAAATGGCAATTCCATTTATGCCCCCCTTTTCTACAAAATTGAATTTATTGCTTTTTCTTTGGCTATGGGAGCTGCTTTTCTTCTCCTTCCTAATCTCTATCTGAGTTTGATGTAATGTTGGACTTTTGCCTTTGGCCATGTGGCGTGGAGTAAACTGACCCTCTGGTTTAAGGAGACCAATTAACTTAGTTTACTCATTAACACATTATTCTTTATAATACATTGCTTAGAATCTGCCCCAATGTTAGACTTTCAGATTAGTTTGTTTAAAAGTGGGATCATGGATGGTTTTAATGCTTCTATAATCTAATAATATAAATTGTTTCATACTAAAGAAAACAAAAAATATTTTACTGCAAAACATATACTTCCTCGAAAGATTTTGAGATGGCCATTCAGAGGGCCTGCAGACAGAAACAGCCCTGAAAAGCTGCCTTTGTGAAGGAGATTTTTATCTGTGGGGAAAATAAAGGGAAGTAAACAGAAGATGGAAACTAGGTTTCTTGGAGGCCTCCCTTGCCCACTCTAGGAAATATTAACTCGCAGGAGAGAGAGACTGAGAGTCAGGCACCGCTGAATGTCTGACAGAGAAACTTTCATCATAGGCTGCTGACTCTGAGAGCTGCTCTCTGTGAGGTTTCATCTGCAGAACAGGACAGCCTTGTTTGACATGCTTTCCTCCCTTCAGTCTCCTATATCCTGTGATGTTACCTCTGAAATCACCTTTAAAAATATCATGACTGTGAAAAAAATGTAATCACTCCATCTTTCTTCTAATCTCCAAGTTTCCGTTATTCATTCCTGAGCATAGGCCAAGCTATCTATGGGAGAAATTTAGTTTATAGTTTAACTTTGAAACAAAGATGGTAACAGCCCTTTCCCGAAACAAACCCCCTCCTTGCTTGGGGGTCAGACTGCCTTTGTAGAACTAACAAATTAGCCACAAGGTAAGAAATTAGGGCTCAGGAGTCGTGCAGTCAGAAGTCTCCAATTGCTCCTGTGGATAACATCACCATTGTAAAACCTAAGATTGGTGCTCAAGATATTTTTCAGACCCTGCATTCTGATGGGCCAGCTGGCACCACCCGGACTGGTAAACTGGTTCATCTTGTCATGTGGTCTCCTCCCAGGAAGACCAGAAGACAAGCTTTGACTCCCTGTGGTTTCATCCCTGATCCAACCAATCAACATTCCCCATTCCCTAGCCCCGGACTACCAAGCTATCCTTAAAAAAACCTAGCCTCTGAATTTTCATGGAGGCTGATTTGAGTAGTAATAAACTCCTGTCCTTCTGTTTAGCTGGCCAGACCCCAAAAGAGGGTTCTTGGACCTCTCACAAGAAGGAATTCAGGGCCAGTCCGTAAAGTGAAAGCAAGTTTACTAAGAAAGTAAAGAAATAAAAGAATGGCTACTTCATAGGCAGAGCAGTGGCATGGGCTGCTCAACTGAGTATGCTTATAGTTACTTCTTGATTACATTTTAAACAAGGGGTGGATTATTCATGAGTTTTCCAGGAAAGAAATGGGCAGTTCCCAGAATTGAGGGTTCCTCCACTTTTTAGACTAGATAGGGTAACTTCCTGATATCGCCATGGCATTTGTAAACTGTCATGGTGCTGGGGGGAGTGTCTTCTAGCATTCTAATTCATTAGAATCAGCATATAATAAGTAGTGAGGATGACCAGAGGTCACTTTTTTCATCATCTTGGTTTTGGTGGGTTTTGGCCAGCTTCATTACTGAACCATGTTTTATCAGCAAGGTCTTTGTGACCTGAATCTTGTGCTGCCCTCCTGTCTCTTCCTGTGACTAAGAATGCCTAACCTCCTGGGAATGCAGCCTAGGGGTCTCAGCCTCATTTTACCCAACCCCTATTCAAGATGGAGTCACTCTGGTTCAAATGCCTCTGACAGCTGTGTGTTTATTAAACTCTCCCTATTGGAAAAACCTGCTGTTCTCAGTGCATCAGCTTTTCTGGGCAGTGAGCAAGATGAATCTGTTGGGTGATTACACCTCCCCCAAAGCACAGAGAAACTTGGTCTGGGCTGCTGTTCTTTGGACTCATTAATTTCTTCTGAAAAATCATTTACTTTTACACTTCCATCTCCCCTATCCCCAGTGAACAGAATATTTAAACATGAACGAACTGGCCCTCCTTTGAGTTCATGTTTTCTAAGGCTCTTATGCACACATGTGCACATAATAAATCTGTTATGTTTTTCTCTTGTAACCTGTCTTTTGTTATAGGGGTGTTGGCCACTACCTTTTATGACAGAAAAGAGATCACCCCCTTTCTGCCTCTATAGTTCTTTTAGTTGGAACGTGGCCTAATTTGCTTTTTGAAACTCTGAAGAGCAGCTTATCATTTAAGCAATAAGATGAACATTTTAACCTGTTTCCTCATCTTTATTCCTACTGGGCTCTAAAGGAAAAGGTATCAAACTGCATGAATTGTTAGCACATAGAAGTGCCCAGCTCTGAGAGGTGTTCTGTGAACTGGATGAAGTTGAGCAGAGGAGGTTTTGTTGAATCTGAGGATTCCATTTATTTTCTTCTCTAGGCCCTGAGTGGGTGACTACATTGTGGCATTCAATGTGAGAGAAGAAAAATAGCTCAGAGTAGTCTGCGCTATATGGGGTATGCAAAATTTATCAAGCTCAGATAGCCAGGCGTATAGGACTTGTCATGTTGCCCTCTACCAATGCCTGGGGGCAATTGTTAAAAGGCATTTTGATTCCTGACTAGCTGTCTCACCCATCATCTTCATGTTCCTGGAATTTGTGATACAAAGAACAGTGTATAGCCAATCAATAGCTTATATAATTTTAATGTAAGTTCTCGGTAAACAACTTAGAAGTTGACTCTTGTTTTTCCTTTAAAAACCTACTTGTAACTGCTGCTAATAGAGTGTATATTCAGGGCAATCTGACTCTATGCTCCTGGGTTGCAGTCCTCAAAGTTGGCCCAAATCAGTTCTTTTTATATTAAATTTGTCTCTGTGTTTTCCTTTAGGTTGACATGTCAACGCAATGTTAAATGTTTGAAAAAGTAAAGAAACTTCCTATATTCAGTTGACTTTGGAAGAACTCAGGGGTTGGGGGCATTGAGTCCTCTTGCAGTCAAAAATCCATGTGTAACTTTTGACTCCCCAAATGCTTAACTCTTATTAACCTACTGTTGACTGGAAGCCTTACCAATAACACAAACAGTTGATTAACACATATTTTGTATATCATATGTATTAAATACTATTCTTACAATAAAGTAAGCTGGAGAAAAGAAAATGTTATTAAGAAAATTATGAGGAAGAAAAAATATGTTTACTATTCATTAAGTGGAAGTGGCTTATAAACATCTTCATCCTCATCATCTTTATGTTGAGTAGGCTGAGGAGGAGGAGGAGGAGAAACAGAAGGGGTTGGTCTTGCTGTTTTAGGGGTGGCAGAAGTGGAAGAGATGAAGGAGGTAGAATTGGGGGCAGGAGAGGCAGACACTTTGGTGTAATTATGGAAACACATTATAATTTCCGTCTGACTTTTGCTTTTTTATTTCTATAAAGATTTTCTATATAGTAGTAATCCTTCCTCTATCATTTGCTTTAGATTCAGTGCCTGTATCATAGAAGGGTCTATGTTATAAAAGAAGTCAAAAGCAGTCTTGAATAACTGGAACCCGTCTGCCAGATTATCTAATGTCAATTTATTTCTGGCATGGCTTTTTCTATATCTTCTTTCTCATATGGCACTGCTTTGGAAGCACTCATCTCCAACAAGTCATCTTTTAGTTCCTCTAGTGTGGAATTAAAAGTGTCTATTAGTGGTGTCTGTTAGCTCTTGAATTTCTCCATGATCCAAATCTTGAAACCCTTCACCCTCGCCTTTTTATTTTGCCATATCCACAACCTTTTTCAAGACTGGCTCTGTTGTAAATCCTCTGAAGTCATATATAACATCTGGACATAGTTTTCTCCAGGATAAATATGTTGTTTTAGGATTGATGGCTTTCATGGCTTTTTCTATAACAATTAGGACATCTTCGATGGTATAATCCTTCCAGACTTTCATGATGTCCTCTCTATTAGGGTTATCTTCCACAGCATTGACAATCTTTTCCATAGAGTACAGTATGTGATGAGCCTTAAAGATCCATATGACTCCCTGATATAAAGGCTGAATTAGAATGTTGTGTTTGGGGGAAATTAGACCACTTAGATGCCTTCGATGTTGAACGCATGGGGTTCTGGGTGGTCAGGGGCATTGTCTATATCAAAAAAAACTTTCAAAGGCAGTCTCTTACTGGCAAGGACTTTCTGACTTCAGGGACAAAGCATTGACGGAGCTAATCCAGAAAAAGGGTCTTGTATAACCAAAATAGAGGAAACTGATATTCATCTTTTCCCTTCAAGGCTTGAGGGGGTAGCTTCATAGATAGGGGTTGTCCTGATCATAAATCTGACTGCATTTGCACAAAACAGTAGTTAGCTTATTATTTCCCTCCCTAATCCTGGTGCTTGCTTCTCCTCCTTATTAATAAATGGCCTTTGTGTCCTGCTTTTTTTTTTTTTTTTTTTTTCCCCAGAATAGGGCACTTTTGTCTGCATTAAAAATCTGTTCAGGCAGATATCCTTCCTCCTCAGTGATTTTCATAATGGCATCTGGGAATTCATCTCCTCCTTCTTGGTTGTTAGCAAGCATGTCTCCTGTTACCTTGACATTTTTTAAGCCAAAGCTCTTTCTAATATAATCAAATCATCCTTTGCTGGCATTAAATTTTCCAGCTTTAGATCCTTCACCTTCCTTTTGCTTTGTCATATAATGACTTCACTTTTTCGCAAATTATATTAGAATCTATATGTATACTTTCTTATAGCAATCCTGAACCCACATAAAAAGCCGCATTTTCAATACAAAATAAAAATATATTTTACAAAAAGTGCAAGATGTCATGACTGCTGGCAGAGCTGCACTAGATTCATTTATCTTGAAATGGTGGGTAACTATAGCTGCAGAACTCAATGTGTAGTATATATTAAGCAATTCAATTTTTTTTATAATGTCATAGCTTTTCTCTGCTTCTTGGGAGCACTTCCAACATCATTAATGTTGGAATATTAATGCTTCATATGGAGCCCATGGTGTTATTAAAGGCTTAAGGTATTGCACTAAATGTGATAAAAATATGTGAGAACCTTGAGAGATCACTTTTTACTGTGATGCAGAATTTACTGGAGATATGAGCTGCTCAGGTGAAAATAATTAACGTCACACAGAATTTTAAGTAGATACTCAAAACACTTGAGTTCACTGCAATACCAACAGAAGGTGGCTACAAAATTATTATACTAGTACATCATGTACTACCATTAATTTTATGCAATTATGACAATATTGCATCTTTGTTTACATTTCTCTTGGCTATGAATGGTGCCATGTATAGTCTGTTAGAGCTTGTATGCATTAAGTTTTGATAAATTTTAATTTTTTAACAATAGATTTGTGTATATTTCATGGTAGTAAATGATGAAACAGACTAGTATCTACATATATTTTATACATGCCATCTTTTTCTTAATTTATTCAATATTTCTAGGCTACACAATTCATCTTCGAGTTTTTTAAATTGCTGCAAATCTCCAAAAAATTGCAATTTTTTTTTTTTTTTTTTTTCCCGAGATGGAGTCTCACTCTGTCACCTAGGCTAGAGTGCAGTGGTGCGATCTCCACCTCCCTGATTCAAGTAATTCCCCTGCCTCAGCCTCCTGAGTAGCTGGGATTATAGACGCACGCCACTGTTCCCAGCTAATTTTTTTTGTATTTTTAGTAGAGACAGGGTTTTACCATGTTGGCCAGACTGGTCTCGAACTCCTGACCTCAGGGAATCCGCCTGCCTCAGCCTCCCAAAGTGTTGGGATTACAGGCGCGAGTCACCGTGCCCAGCCTGCCATATGTTAATTGAAAAAAATTCATGTATAAGTGGACCCATATAATTCAAATCTGTGTTGTTCAAAGGTCAACTGTAGTCATTTATAGAGTCGTTTCTTAACCTCAGCACTATTGACATTTTGAGCCAGATAATTATTTGCTTTGGTGGACTGTGCCCTGCATTGTTGGATGGTTAGCAGAATCCCTGTTATCTACCCATAAGATGCTAGTAGCATGCCCTCTCCACTCACAATGACCAAAAGTGTCTCCAGATTTTGCCATATGTCCTCTGGAGGGCAAAATTATCACTGATAGAAAACCTCTATTCTTGAGTTACACAAAAGAAATGTAATGACTGTTTACTCTCTAAATATTGTTTGATTATTGCACGTGTTCGAAAAATGTAAACTCTGACTAATGACAATGTTTAGAGCATATAAATGTTTTTCTGCATATAAAGGCACATTTTAGGACTTGCTCTATTAGCAAGTACAATTGCTTACCACTTGAGTTTTTTCCCCATTTTCTCATCAATGTCATCCATCATTTCATTCATAGTTGGCAGGGTACATGAGTCTAGAAAAGAAATGAAGAGAAAAATATTGAAAAACACAAAGACATCAGAAATGCATAATGACATATGATGGAATTCATTTGGTTTTTATAAACTGTATTCCTGAAAATTTTTGTATCAAGAGGAGCTGTCTTTGATATTTTTAGCAAAATACCAGTTCATAGAAACAAAGACCTGAAAAGTTAATGGACCTTCTTTGGGAATGGCAAACCTGGCCTGTAGTGAGATAGTGACAGTAGAGACAGTCGTAGCTTCCAGTCACTCAGTCTCTTATTTCTGTAACATTATGGAGGACCTAATCCTCAACATATGTGCTCAGTACACTTCATGCATATAATAGCTTAATAATTTCTTCCTTTTTTTTTTCCTATATCTTCTTCCTAAAACTTCTCTGAAGAAAGAATCTGGTAAAACAGTTCCCTTTAAGGTTTCTGGCATTTTAAAATGAGAAAATGGAAGGAAGCATAGGATTTTAAACATCTTCTGCAGCTATTTAAAGTGTTTTAAGGGGCAGTAGACACTTTTTTAGCTTTTTGCAAATTTCACTACATCAATGCAACTTCTTTTAACTGATGATGGTAACTTATTTGCCTTTGTAACAATGGATGAAAGTTGCTCTAAAATTTGCAATGCATGAACACTTCCCAGTCATCATTAGGGTCTTATGTCAGCCTGGTAGTACCCTATGATTGCTATTGGCTGGACACCCTGCTAGAAAGTACGAGGCCAGATTTTTGTTCTGCTTCATTTGTTGTTGTGTCCTAAATGCCAGGTTAGAGTCTAACACATAGCAGGTGTTCAATAAATATTTGTGGAATAAATAAATGATACCATTTGCTTCATGAAAATGTCCTAGGTTTATGAACTGTATCCAGTCTTCTCATAATACCTCAGGCTCTTGGCATTGTTGTGTCTTTCAAAGGAAAAAGGCAATGGAAGTATTTTGCAGGGAGCACATTTACAAAATATTTAATGATGGGGTTTATTTAAATAATGATATTTCATGGTATATGTGAAATAGAAATTTATCCACAAAAATTTTAGATAATAGATATATATTCCATGATTGTTATGTTTTACTAATTACCAATAGTGTAAGTTTTTATAGATTAGTTATGTTGGGTAAGTTATACCTATATTGTTCAATATTTTGGAGAATACTTGAGTAAAAGAACATTTTTAGTAATAATGATAATAATAGTATGACTGGAGTAAATTAAATCAATATATTTGAGACATTGCCTTTCTCCATGTAATCCTCATATTCTTGATTTCCTCACATAAGCCTACTTGTAGTCCCTGGAGACCATGAGGTCTAGAGTAGAGGGAGGGAAGAAGAAGATTGTCACGAGAATCAGAGTGGCCTGACTTTGTTATTCTGACAGAAGTTGACACCAGTGAGGTTTCTGGCATACCTCCAACACTCACCAGGGCCCTTCCAACCTTCATAATGTAGCCTGACATTGCAGTTATCCTCTGCTAGTTTTTTCTTGCTTAAAATCTTGCAAAGTCCTTCTAAATCCCTATGAGAAGTTTAAGCTCTTTAACATGACTTATAAACCTGTATTTCTTGCCACTCCCTGCCTCTGCTTTATATTCCCTTCCCACCAAAATGTTTCTGGGTCCTTACACATTTCATGCTTTTCCTCACCTTTTTGACTTCCTGCATGCTGTTTGCTCTGTGTAAAATAACTCATTGTCCAACTCCTCTCGCTAGAACCCCCCAAATTTCCCCTATTATGGCATCCTCCACAACCCGTTTTAAGCTCTGAGAGGTCAAGGAACATGATTGTCTTGTTCTCTTTGTATCCCTAGCACAGTGCTTTGCATATAGCACATGTTCAATAAATGTTCATTGATAAAATGAATGAAAGATAGAATGGCCCACCTACTTGCAAATACTTGAGCAGCCCAGCGGGCTTGCAGGTCTGCTGTGGGGATGGCAGCTCCAAGGGACTGAACCAAGCCAATCACAGCTAAGGTTGGCTTCTCCATTAGTGGGGAAAGATGCCTTTAAACAAGGTGACCTCGTTGTTTCTGCTTTTTATGATGGTCTCATCAAGGAAGGGGTAGGAATAATCATAGCCTGTTGCAAAGATGACAGAGTCGATAGCCTCAAACACGGTCCCATCCTCAAACACAGCTGAGGTTTCTGTGAACTCCTTCACACTGGGCTTGATGGACACAAGGCCACACAGGATGCGGGATGGGAGCTCATCATTGAACACAGGCTCTTTTCTCAGGGAACTACAGAAATGAGAGGCAAACATCCTTGCTGTAAATAGCTCATTTCCAAGACATACCTGCAATAGCCCATAACATTGAAATGACATCGAGCAGTTAAACATCAGCATGAGTGCTATTGAACTCTCTTCTCTCATGGCAATTCCTTTCCTAAATGAGAATAAAACGAATTTACAGTCATAAAGTGGTTAAGAATGCCAACTCTGGAAGCAAATGGCCCAGGTTCATAACCTAGCTCCATCTCTTACTAGTTGTTACTTTTCTATATTTGTTTCTTTATGTGTAAAATTGGGGATGGTGATGGAATCTTCCTCATAGGTTGTTGTGAAAATTAAATGACCAATTATCCTTAAAGTACTTAAAACAGTTCCTGGTACATGCAAGCACTGTTGTTAAAAGTGCACTATTATTATAACTTTAAGGTCTTGCTTACATGGGGGAAGTCAAACTTGCAGTGGTGGGAAGTTTTATTGCCATGTTTGGTTTTCTTTCATCAGCTGTGTCCACAAAAAAGTATAACAACGTTGATATTGCATTTTAGTTGCCAAAATTCTAGGAATAATATTTTTCAGGATGATATATTTCATTTTGATTTAAGTTTCCTTCGAGATTCTGGAATTTCCTGCAAGTATCTCAGACACAAACTTTGCAAATCCTGAAATGTGTCTCTACTTCCATGTCATTTTCTGTCTATCTAATCCTGCAACCTCTTCTTTTACCTTACAAGGTAGCAAAACATAGATCGTAATGAAACCTGTTTTTTCTCCCCCTTTCTCCCCCCAGAAACTTTGGGTAATTGGAATCCTTTCCAAAAGGAAGCTTAGTTTTTAGAATGAATGAATCTCCAAAACTATGTTTTAATTGTCAAAATGGAAAGGCCAAAATATAATTTATAGATACTCTTACAAGATAAAAAAATCTTAACCAGCTCAAGCTATGGGACTTATATTAAACATAATTTTTAAAAACTTTTATTTTAGGTTTGGGGGTCCATGGTTTGTTATATAAGTAAACTGTGTGTCACAGGGGTTTGGTGTACAGATAATTTCATCGCCTAGGTAGTAAGCATAGTACCTGATAAGTATTTTTTCTAATCCTCTCCCTCCTCCCACCCTCTACCCTCAAGCAGGCCCCAGTGTTAAATGCACAACATCAACATTTTTTTTTAGAGTTATAGCAGTCTGCATGACTTGGTAGAATAAGTGCTTTGGATTGACAGTTTAGCTCCTAAATCTGGCATTTGTTCTTTTGATTTGCAGTGCCTCCTTTTTCTTAACCTTTCTCTAAACACAATGAAACTTTTGGCTAGCATGGGCCAGGAGATAAAATTTCTCAGTTCTTTCTTTTCTTATCAACTTAAATATTCTTTTTTTCTATTGATATGCTGGTTCCTCTGCCTGGAGTAACCTTCCTAATTAGTAAGTGTTGGGCCTTGTCTCTATAAAGAAGTAAATAAATGAACTGACTAATCTTACGGGCCGTGTTAGTTCTGTGACTCTCCATTGCTTTACGTGTTCCATGCCTCCTGACGGTTCTGCAAAAATGTCAACATTTCGGGGTGGAAGAAGTGTGCACTTTTGTTTTGAGATGTCCTACTTGCTGAGACATGTCGATTAACACTGTTTTGTTATTTGCTCCTTTGAAGCACATTAAAAAATTTGAGACTAAGAAGAACCAATTTTTTTAAAGCTTTATCATTTACAAAGCAATTTTTATATTTTTGTATTATTGAATACCACAACCATCTTGAGAAGCAGGTATTATTATTGATATCCCCTTTCACCCATAAGCATGGACAAGATATTCTTCCAAAAAACCAATTTAAGTTTGTTCAGCCCTCAAAGTTCTATATGTTAGCTTGTAGCTACCACAAATGAATCATGCATGGCAGGGTGATTTATCTGCCAGCATTATCTCCATTTCAGGTTTTTCTATACCCTTTCTGTACTGGACTAATTTCAATAAGGTTTCCAAGCCATGCATGGTCTCTGGGTATATCCTGTCACCTGTGAAACCTTTAGTTTAATGTTACTAGGTTCAATGAGACAACAAAAGTAAGTTCTAGAGAGAATAAATTCACTTAAATGAGTGCCCCCCTTTTTTGAAAAAAAAAATTCTATTTTTAAGTACCCATTTAAAGGCATCAGGCCATAGTTCTCATGCTTAAACCACGTGTTCATCTTCTGGACATATAACCAGTCAGAGACGAATGAAGGAAGGACATTCTGGAGAAAGGATGCAAAGCGGGTAACGTACACCATATCCCAAGGATAGCCATCATCCCAGACCCGACTCATGACCCAGGAACCACTTCTGGTACTGATAATGACCTGGTGGGGAAGGGCAACACAGATTTCAGTATCACTCTGTAAGAAATAAGCAAACACAACACACTTCTTTGGGCACTTCCATGCATTTTCCTCAATATCCAAGTAGGAACACTTTTAAAAGGTGGGTCTAAATAAACTGATTAGCAACCGTAAAAAAGAATGAGTTCATGTCCTTTGCAGACACATAGATGAAGCTATAAAATCCATAATCCTCAGCAAACTAACACAGGAACAGAAAACCAAACACCACATGTTCTCACTCATAAGTGGGAGTTGAACAATGAGAACACATAGACACAGGGAGGGGAACAACACACACCGGGGCCTGTTGGGAGAGTGGGGGGTTAGGGGAGGGAGAGCATTAAGACAAATACCTAATGCATGCGGGGCTTAAACTCTGGATGAAGGATTGATAGGCACAGCAAACCACCATGGCATAGGCACACCTATACATGGTCTGTACGTGTATCCCAGAACTCAAAATAAAAAAAAATTTTTTAAGTCTAAAATTTAAACTAGTAGAGACAGGACTCTCTCACCACCCCTGAGGGCTGGTGTGTAGTTGTTGAAAGGATTAGAACCATACCTCTAGGAGCAATAGGGCTCTGTGTTCAACTGTGATGGTTTAATCTTCACATACTCATAGACTAACATGGCAAGTCTGGTAGGGACCAGATGATCCAGTGAGCCCCAGTGGCTGTGGCTGGTGATAGTGGGCTAGGTGGGGGAAAAAATGTAGCTAAATCTCTAGCTGAAATTAGGCTGATAAGATGTCAAGGATTTAATTCTGTTCTCTGTCCCTGGTTGTCTTTTCCAGTTCTCCCTATACACATACCCCAAGGACTTCTCCTGAGCAACCCAAACCATGGCAACCGCCTCAGCCCTCAGACAAGTCTGGCTGCTTATCTATTTTACCATCTTTGCAAAATAGGCTTTAACTTTGTGATAACTGAAGGAAATTTTTAGTTTAAAAAATTTAGGTTTTATTTATATCCATTTAAGAATTTATTTATTGAGAACCTATTTTCTTAAAAATATGTTGTTTCTTTAGGGTCTATCGGGGATACATGATTCAGTCCTCTGGGAGTCCTCTGGGAAGTCTTCCTTGACCTTATCCAGGCTAAGTTAGATTCTCTTTTCCCTGTGTTGCTATTGCCACACCTACTTCTACTGGAAGACTCACTACCTCCTTTGGTAATAGTCTGTGTGTACCTGCGAACCTCATCTCCATCCATTGACCCTTCCTTGAAGTCAGGAACTAGTTTAACTTATTTATGCATTTATTTTTAGTTTTTCATAGTTCTGACACATAGTAAGCATAGTAAGTGCCCAATATTTGTTAAACACCTGCTGTTGATTGAATTAATGTTAGTAAATACCAAATCATGCATATCTTTCAGAACTTCAGGGTGGTAAACACAGTGCTTTTTGCATGATAGGTTATAATTAATACTGTTAAATAAATAAAGATTAAGTCTGACCAGGAACTAGTCTATTTGAAGGTGATCAGAATATAAAATGAAAACAAGAAATATACATATACACACTCACCTATACATACACACACTCATGCACTTATCTTTGGATTCAATGGAATGTACTTCCTTACTAGCATGGGCCACATTACCTGGCTTCACATGGAGGATGTCTCAAGTCCTCCTTGATTTAAAGGGCCACATACAAAAAGTGGATCTCTTGTGATGTGACATGTAAGTACCATCGTTAGTGCCTTGGCTGCTGACTTAGTATCACAGCCCTACCTTAGGTTTATTTCCCAAAATCTTTATGTCATGTACCTGTGTAGCCAGACGGCTGAGCTCAACAGCAATATCAGATCCCGAATTCCCCAGACCGATCACGAGGACCCTCTTCCCCTTGAAGGCTTCTGGATTCTTATAATCCCAGCTATGGAGGTAGTTGCCTCGAAACCGATCCAGGCCTAAGTGGAACATGGTGAGTGGTTTGAACTGATTTTCAGAAATTATGAAGATGTTTTCTTTGTGTCTTTTAAAACCTATTATCGGTTTTAATTAAAAAATTCCCCAGTTGAAGTGTATTTATCCATGTAGCATTTTTTGACATTAAGCCCCCTAAAACTTACTTTTAGTGTCTTAAAAAGTCTTAAGGCATGAGAATTTATGTTTCGATAATAATAATGGTTAATATTTATTGAGTTAACTCTGTGGGCTAGATCCTCTGCTAAATGCTTTATATGTTTTAGCCATTTGATCTTGATAACATCCCTGCATGGTAGGCTATTGTCCCTATTTTAAAAGATGAGGAAATTGAGACAAGTGGTAAGGAACTAGTGGAATAATAAGTTGAACCCAGGTGTTCTGATCCTATGCTCATAAACATTAAATATACTGCCTGTTAACATTAAGAATTTTAATCTTATTTTCCTTCTGAACCTTCACTCTTTAATTTGCCTTGGCCTACAGACATCATACCTAGATATGGGAACTCTAATATCTTTGAGTAGACTGTGTTCCTGTGGCATGGAAGGCACCTATGTTGTATTTATTTGAGGTTTGCCACTTTTGGATGGTAACAAAGTGTGCTGCTATACACACACCCATGCGTGTACCCACACACAAATCACTGAGATTTCTAAAGTTTATTTGCAAATTGTGGATGAAGATGAAATTAGAAACTTAGGAGTCTCCTATAAATAACATAAGCCATTTGGTAGTTGGACTCCTTTTTTTGAATGTAACTGTGCTCGGAGATCCCGTGTGCTGTCAGAACTTATATTTCAGTTACTGTCTATAAAATAGGAACTTGTGTTTGTCTGAGCTTTGGCTTGCAGGTCCTTGATTATTTTAATATAAGGACTTGTGAAGCTATTTATTACTATATCTATCCTATCATTAAACTTAATTTTTTTTCTTTTGAAATCTTTGAGACTTTAAGAATAATCATTATATAATATCTATAGAAATATATGTTTCTAACTCTTGAGGTTTGCATATAAAGTCCCCAGATTATTATACATTTTTCAAACTTACCAGGAAAGGAATCAGTTGGCAGATTAGGGTATACGTGATGTCCTGAACAAATCATTACAGCATCAAAAATAGTAGATTCCTGTTTCCCATCCTTTTCAGTAACAACAACCCATTGGCCCGTGACTAAGAAGCTGGTACATTTCTTTATACTGGAAACCAGGGTCTTAAAGAAAACCAGAAAATTTATTTTTCTATTTACAATTCTGTATGTGAAAATTTTTTTCCTTTTTGCTTTGTTTCTGTGGAAGAAATAACTGTTATGAGCTCTCTTGGTCATTCAGAGATGTATAGAAAGATATTAAAATTGGAGTCACAGTGAACCTTCAGTGAGTATTTGAATCTCACAAGAGAAATTACTCACTGGAGTACATTTACTTTTTGACATCAAGTTAGTAGATTTAGGGGTAAATCACACTGAATATTTTTGTGAATGATGTCGTCTAACAAATCTGTGTTACTTTCTTATGGCTACCCTCTACTGATGTGACTTCCTCCTTTTCTGACCTCATGTTCCATGTACTCAATAAATATGGGACTATCTCAAGGTTTGATCGTTGATGTCTCTTTTGCTCTGCATAAATACTCTACCTTAGAAATATTAGCAACTTTCATGGTATGAATATACAAATACATCTATCCTTGGTCTCTCTTCTATCCAGTTTAGCTTGACCTTTCCATTTGGAGGGCCACCTAATACTTCCTCATATGTAGCAGGTTTTGATTGACCTACTTAAATTTCCTTTGAAACTGGCTTCTGACTTTATTTCTTTGAATGATGACATGAACCTCCCAGCCACTTATGCTTCAAATCCATGACTTGTTTTCCTTGTTATTTCTCCATCCTTGCCTTATGTTTAAACAATAATTTCTCTCCCAATCTCACGCTTTCTTTCCATGATTGCTAACACTGCCTTCATTCAAGTCCTTATCACTCCCTTGCATGGACTACGGCAAAAACCTATAACTAGCCTGTCTTCAACCTCCCATTTCCTACAAGCCATCCTTTGTCCTGCTTGTCAGATTAATCTTTCTAAAGGACCATATTCATTTCATGTCTCCTGCTCAATTTCTGTTACTTCACAGCCTCTAAAACTTATTCTACATTTCAAATGCGATTACTATTAAGTCCATGCAATTTTGTTCCAATTTACTCTTTTGGTTTTATTTTCTGTTATTTCCACAGACTTTTCTGGAACATATGCTGCAGAGTACTTCCCTAATGTCCATTCTCCCTTCATTCTTACTAACAGAACCCTGATTTTGTTTGGAGTGACAACATACCCAGCAAAGGGATGCCTTTTTCAGGTTCCTGTGCAACTAGGGTGGCCTGTGAGATATAAGCAGACAATGTTGGACAGGTTTTTCAGGAGAATTTGTAAAAGGGGAGCTGATTCAGCTGGGAGAACAGCCGTTTGCCCTTCATTCTTTCCTTTTTTTTTTTTTTTTGGCCTAGAAGGCAGATGTGATGACTCCAGCTTCAGCAGCTGTTTTGGACCACAAGGCAAACCTCATGATGTAGGCCTCATGCTAAGAAGGGTGAAGCTGAATCTTTGATGACTTTGGTGCCATCACAGAAGCTCTGGGTGTCCCATCTTTGGACTTCTTTTACATGGTTGCAAAATAATCCTCTGTTTTTCAAAATCACACTATTTACACACTAGTTTACTGATATATGTGGCCAGATCTCATCTTAGCAGATATATCTCCCTCCTAGCCAACTTGGTTTGCCCACTGTTTTCCAAATGAGCAGGGCATTTTCCCACCTCTCTAATTGTACTCATGCCACTCATTTATCTAAAACACCTACTAAATACAACTAAATTTTACCTCCTGTAGAAAATACCTTTCCCCAAAGTGTTGCCTCTTGCTTCATGATCTCCATAGCATTGTTTTATTTATAAACAAATCATAGATAGCTTTAAAAAGTTTTCTCTTTGTTTGAAATTGTTACTGGAATCTTATTACTTACTCTTTATATATTTATTTTGAAATAACTTCTTGAGAGCTGAGTCTTAGACCTCTTTTTCTTTTACATATAGCACATAGCACAATCCTAGCACACAGTAGGAACTTCATTAATGTTTGTTGATATTAATACTGTGATGGAAGCAAATGAATGTAATGAATGAATGGAATAAAATGACTATTGGAAAATTTTATTTTAACTGTACATTTGGGACTACTCCAGGTAAAAGAATGATGCAAATATCATCACAGTTCATAATTCTGCTGATTGTTTTTCCCACTATATGCATGTGTTCTGCATTTAACAGCAGTTAATTGAGTTCCAAACATATGGACAGAAATGCTCAATAAAGAGTCCCAAACAAATGTAAAACATTATTCTCACAGAAACAATGCTGAAATCTTAAGTCTTTTTAGTAAAAAAAAAAAACTTACGAACTGAGTGGGTAAAAATGGGGGCAATGACTATATTTCCCATTTAAGTTGTTAACCTTTTCATAATGTAATGGGAGAATTCCTACCAAATGCTGTGGTTTTTTGAACCACAACTCGTTGGCATTGAACTGACAAAATTCCTAATATATACTAAAGAATTTTGGATTATTTCTAAAACATCAGAGCATGAGGGTGGAAAGTGGACAATGACAGGATAGTTGCCTCCATTTTCTAAGGTAGTCTGAAAGCTCTCAGGGAGTAGTGGACTAATCTAGTAGAAAAAAAAAATCAATGCATGAATGCTTTATAATCAGAGCCAACCTTTTATTACTGAGGTGCCCAAACATTTGGCTCTAATTTTTATAATAGTTTGCTGTCTCCTTTTCTCTAACCTACACGTATATTAATTTCAACAGTACAAGTTATGACGCCCCTACCTCAAACTGTATGTATCTTAAAAGATCCTTCTTTTGAGCAAATGTCTTTATATATTCCTGGAGCTTGCTGTGGTGCATATAGTTTGGGTAATCATCCGGGTAAGGGAAGTCTGGAAAGCACATCATTTCTTTGGAAGAGTTCGTGAACACAGACTGGTAAATGCTGGCTCTGCCTTCTTCTGTGTGGTCCTAGGGAGAATAAGAAAGCTTAAAGAGAAAGCCAAGAATTGTGTTCCCTTCAGCGAACACAGCGGTTTAATTCTTGGTTGACTAAAAAACCCTTTTAATATTTAAAAGCATAAACAAAAATTAAAAGCTCTCAGTAAGATATGGAATGGAAAGCCCTTCGCGTAGCACCTGGCACAGAACTGGAGATCTTTCCACGTGAATCCTCTTACTGTAATTACACTCAGTGTTAGCTCTGTCTTTATAGTCACTTAGTGGTTTTTGCTTTCTCCTGTGCCACCACTGGTTCTGACCTTATACTCAGGTTAAAACAAACAAACAAACAAAAAACAAAACAGTTTAGAGGAGACTTTGACTTCCAGCCTATATATTTGCTATTGGAGTTTAGCAAACTCTTCGTTGACAACAACCTGATATTGAAGTGGTTTCCCAACTTTGGCATAATCAGAATCACCTGGAGGGCTCCTTAGACCATAGATTCTTGGGCCCTATTCTTAGAATTTCAGATTCAATCTGTCTCGGGTAGAGTCTGGGGTGGTTTGCATTTCTAACAAGTTCCTGGTGATGCTGATGCAGCTGGTTTAGGAACCACACTTTGACAACCACTGCTGTGTTGTAAATGAACCCTGTTCTTTGGCTTACCAGTTGCTGGCCTTCACTCCTCACCAAAGAAACACAGGAAACCAGAGCCCTTAGAACATGTGTTAGATCTTGGCACTTCATTGTAAAGCCTCTGTGTAATTGAAAAGTGGCTTATCTTTTAGAGGCAGTCAAAGGCTACATTGAAAATAAACATTTCCTCTCAGTTGTGAGGGGAGGGTAAAAGTGCACACAATGTGCTGCCTTGAACATACATTTCAGAGCTGGCAGCTTCTGCTTCCGAGGTCCCGAAGGGACTCTTGTGCAATGGGGGAAAGAGATGGAATGTCACGTTGCTGATGGATTCAAGATGTGTATCTCCCTCTCACACCAGATGACCTCTGGAAGAGGGAGACAAAAAGTGCTGGAAAGGGTTGAGAGGATTGTGTCCTAGTGGGGAAGCAGGCGGCTGCCCGAAGCCTCAGTATTTTTTCTGAAGTTGAAAACCCAATCTTCTTCTATTCATGGTTGCTGTATTTCTCATAAGCATGGAAGCACAGGAATTTAAACTTTTAAAAGTGTTTGTGGAGGTCAGGAAAAGGGTGAAGGCTCATGCCCAGCAGTTTGGCAGGCTGAGCCCTTCCCTTTCACCCACAACTAGTGCCTTTTACTGATGGTTGTGAGGAGGAGGAGAGGTTGGAAGGAGTTTTTTTTTCAGCTGCCCATTGAAAGGAGGCAGGGCTGAACTGTGGGATGGAGCCTGGTTAAAGAATGTGAGACTCTGTTCTGGGAAACAGATGCAAGGCCTTGGACTATTTCCATCTTGAAATATTTTTATGCCTCTTGACCCCAGGCAATTATAACACAAGGAGACAAGAGTGTGTACACTACAGCTCCTTGGAATTTTTCCTAAAACACTGTTCTCCAAACAAACACAAAAAAACAAATGTATTATATAACAAGTCAGTTGCTCCAGGGAGCATGCATTTTTATTATTTCAATATGAGGTATGGTTTGAGCCAGTAAGAAGGAAATTCAACTTAGACTCTGCCTCTAGCTGAGGGAGCTTGCCCTAGAACCAGAGATCTAAGCAGCTGTGGGCACCATCTGTCTTAGATGATAACTGTGTTCATCTCTCATCTTTCCCACGAGAACATAAGTAACTTGAGGGTAAAGGCAGAGGTTAATTTCAGAATGTTGTACATGCATCTGAGCAGTCTACCTTGATCTTCTTTCCTATTCCAGCTCTGCTTATGAGTCCCATATCTCCTTGTCTAAATATGCCCTTGAAATACGCTCAAAAGTTGCCTTCAACTTTCTCATGCCTTTCCTTACCTTCCCTCTCAGCTACTGCCAAATCATCTTTAGCTTTACTAAGCTCCCATTATCCTTACTGCCCTCATTATGTAGTCACTTATAGTTATTCTAATACTTGTTTTCTCACTGCTTTGACAGTGCTGACTGGTCTCTTATCTGCAACTATGCTTAACATAGTACCCTACACATAATGTACTCAGTATGTATTCATCAAATGAATAAATGAATAAATGAGTGGGAAAAAGTTCAAATAGTCCTGGTTACAGCTGTTGCAATCAAAATGCTACTAACCTATTGTTAAGCTTTTTTTTTTTTTTTTTGAAATGGTGTCTTTCTTTGTTGCCCAGGCTGGAGTGCGGTGGCATGATCTCAGCTCACTGCAACTTCTGCCTCCTGGGTTCAAGAGATTCTCCTGCCTCAGCCTCCTGAGTAGCTGGGATTACAGGTACCCACCACCACACCTGACTAATTTTTGTGTTTTTAGTAGAGATGGGGTTTTTTCATGTTGGCCAGGCTGGAACTCCTGACCTCAGGTGATCCACTTGCTTCGGCCTCCCAAAGTGCTGGGATAATGGGCGTGAGTCTCCGCACTTGGCTGTTAAGCTGCTTGTTATTATGGCAGTAATAAAATCTTTTGAGGACATGAGGCCCTATTTAGGAGTGGATGAAACTGAAAACACACTCACATTCAGCCTGCTAGTATGTAAATCCCATTTGGTTTTCATTTCTCAGAAAAAGCAAATAGTGAAAAGTTCAGAATTATCAGGTTTCTGTCTGCTAGAACACCTTCTAAAAAAGGCTTGCAAGATAAAGTCTTATGTAACACGTTAAAAAAATTCCTCTCATTATATATTGTGCCAAGCAACTTTTCTAAGAAAAGAAGGAAGGGTTGGGGTGTGTGGAGGGGGCTAAAGTTTTCAGTATTTGTATGGGTCCATCTCCTCACCAGGCCTTTGAGTAGAATATTGCTTACAGACATGACCTTATGGAAAAGAGGAATTTCCTCTTGTGGATAACTCAGAATCCAACCTTGCATCTTATTGATAACTCAGAATCCAACTTTGTATGTTATTGATCTTTGTATCATATTATTGCTTCCTTAAATAAACTTTCTGATCTGGCTATATTGGCTAACTCATGGATCCCTCTCTGCGCACACCATGTTCATCGTCTTTTCTGTGTCTCCTGATTGTTAGTCTCTATTACCTGGTGCTGGCACACAGCCAATGCCTGCATAGGTCTATGGAGTGCCATTCGCAGCTCTGTTGGGAAATGCACTCTCTAGGAGTCGTGTCACAGGGTGTCCTCTATTTTGCTTGTCTGGGGTTATCCTTCAAGGCTAAGTGTCATCCCTGTGGGAGGTTTACTTTGACCTACTAAGATTTCCATAGTCCACCCTCTTCTAAAAGCTCGAGGTACTTGTCCATTGAATTGATGGTGACAAGGTCTATCTTGTTGTGGTGATTATGTAATCTCTTATTTAAAAGTCTTAGGGCCAGATATATTTTAGAACGTGTACATTTTTGGATTTCGCTCCATAACACTCCTAGACAGATCTGGGGCAGCAATCTGTCAAATGCAATAAAATTTCTGCTGTACAACAGAAAGTGAGCCTTAGCCTCATGTTGATCCAATTCACGTTTTTTTAACCTTATGATTTCAGAAGATATTCTGCCATCAAATGAGTTTTTGTCCATTTGCTATCAAAGGATTGTGGAATTATATTATGGTTTGCTTAATCAAATGAAATGGAACCATTTACAAAGAGTGATTATATTCCATATTTGTCATTCCAGTACTTAGCACAAACTACCAGAATAGATGCTCAAGCATAATTTAATTGTTACTAGGGAGATGGTAGAAAGCCATTTTATGATTTAGTCTAAGCTGTCCACATTTCCCTGAGCAAATGTAAATAAGGAAAATTAAATTCTTGAAAAATATTAACTCTTGATTACCCCCTACTGGGAAATAAAAATTAATGACCTTATATCTCATGGAGTGCTTTAAGGGTTACAAAACTAATTTTTTTTTTTTTTTAAAGCTTGGAGAAGAATAAAGATGTGTTCTAAGTTTTCACTGATATACTCTATTGGAGGAGGCTATTGGTGCAGGCAGGGCAATAACTGAGACCAGGACAGGAAGTAGTTACAAGACGAATGATGTGAATATAATGTTTTCAAGCCAAATATGTATCATTGACAACTGATTACAGTGACTGGGAAATTCAGGACAGAAGAACTAGAAGTTTCTCCAAACTTGGCTTTGAAATTTAAAAAAAAAAAAATGTGTTTACAAGGACTATTTCTTATTATATTATTTCTACGGTGAGTCCAAATGGCAAAGACCATAATTTTTCTCTTTGGATTTGGAGCCGATAGACTATTCAACAACTGCACGCACATCACACACAATCATCATCTATAATAATTTCTATCTGCTCAATAGACATAAGTTAATTATAGAATCATATCCTCTGCATTTGACAAATGAGCATTTGAGGTCCAGGGAAACAAAAGCAACTGGCCTGAAATCTATCTGCCTAGAAAACCTACAAGTTGAAATTAGAACTCAGGACTTCTGACCTCAGAATCTCAGTCCAGGTTTGTTTGCCTCTTTTCCAACCATGTTCCTGGCATTTAAGAGCAATAAAGAATAGAATCGTTTCAGTTACCTGGGAAGGCCATGGTACATTTTTAACTAATTACTAACATTAGTACCCTTTACAGCCTGGAGATCTGGACTTCACTATGCAGGTGATGATGTTTAATGAGCTGAAGATGTCCTTTTCAGGACAAATTTTGCTAGTGTGAAATAGCTTTTTGGGCATTAGTATGATGGGAGAGGTAAGATTTTACTTTCCAGATCTGGAGCTTTTGTGACCTGCCTCCTAAATCTGAATTAGAACTGACCAGATTTGATTTGCACTAGAACCCATCTCCTTTCATTGGTGTTCCAATGATGTGCCACTCACCGAGAATTTCCACAGACCTCCAACATCATTGCTCCTTTCAAAGCAAGTGGGCTCCAGCCCCTCCTCCAGACAGCACCGTATGGCAGCCAAGCCACTGACTCCAGCTCCGATGATGCCAACCCTCTTGCTCATGATCGCCTGTAGGAGAGTCTGGAGAGAACACCTTTAGAAGGGTGTCTTTAATACTTACGATTTTTTCAGTAGAAACTATCAGCCAAGGTTTATGTATCAGGAACCTCACTCAAACATAAGAAGACATAGATGCACATTGATAGTACATGCTCATTATTTTTACCACTTTTGCTGTAATAAGATACTAAAACTAGCTGCTTCTGATTATTCAATATGTCAAAAATAGCAGAGTCAGTGAATGCTAGAGCAGGAAGGACCTTGAAGATCATCAATCCAATGCTCTCAATTGCAGATGAAGCTTTGGCATGCCGAGACTAGAAATTACTTCTTCAAGGTCTCAGAGGTAACAAATAAAGGAATGGGAAATAGACGTTTAGCCTACTGCATGACATCCTCTGTACAAAATCACTTCTTATTTTGAATGCTCTAAGATGCTTCACCTCTTAAGTAATCACCTTTCTCTCTCCAGAGAATTTGCAGTTCTCTAAATGTGGAAGAGAATGGCATTTAACAATATCTTTTGATGTAAAAATTGGGAAAGGGGGAGGAGTTATTCTTAAAGTAAAAATTCCTTTTTTTTTTGCTTGTATTTTTAATGGTATAGAGCCCTAGTAAAATCTGAAAGCGAAGGACTGAGTGTGGTAGGGATAAGAGAAGAACAGGGGAGGGGTGGGTGGAGTAAAAAGAAAGAAAGGGGGTAGGGAAAGGAAAAGGGCAAGACTGAAGTCCCTGGTTCTTGTTACAAAGAGTATAAAACAGTGATTGCCATGGCCACTGGAGCTGTAAGGTGAAACTCCTGGGAGATTAGGGGAACAATGATTATTTTATTTATTTTTGCTTTGGAAATATAGAATGTATAAACAAAGGCTATACACCTGGACTATAATGAAACGTTTTGTTGTGCCAACAGTGAAAAGTAGCTCAGATTTCTGGAAACTTAGGAAGGT
Organism: Chlorocebus sabaeus; assembly: GCF_047675955.1. NCBI lineage: Eukaryota > Metazoa > Chordata > Mammalia > Primates > Cercopithecidae > Chlorocebus > Chlorocebus sabaeus. The sequence goes on from NC_132928.1 coordinate 58,548,275, forward strand.
CTGATCTGAGTTGCTGAACTAACTCTAGCAGAGGAGCTTGTAAAACTAGTGAACTCAAAAGGCAGAATTGTGGTCTTTGAAGCTTGTCTCTGGCTCCCTCACGTTTCCATACCTGTGCTTCCTGCTTCTGTTTCCCTCCTTCCTTTCCTCTGGCCATTCCTTTCACTGTACTGACAGCCTTCTATATGTCACGCATTATAATAGTCTTTTGGGGGATTCAAAGATGAGAAAACACAGTGCTTTCCATCCAGAATCATGAAGTCTAGTGGCGAGAGAGATGATAAATGTCACAGTGGAAGTATGGTTCAGTGTAATGCTAGCATGTAGGAAGAAAAATCTAGGTCCACCTGGTGGAAAAATAAGAGAGGCTTCAAGGAGTGTGAGAAGAGTGCACTAAATCATGCACTTCTATCATTCTTCCTTCAAACTGAGTCTTGAAGTAAGAATAGATGTTTTCCAGACAGATAAGGGACAAGAAATAGAAAACAGGCAGAGAGAAAAATATGTGCAAATGCATAGAAAAGTAAGAACACATGATGGGGGAACTATAATTAGTTCAATTTTGCTGGACCGTAAGTGATGGGAATAGCAGAATATGGGTTAAACATGCAGGACCCAGGTTATGAAGGATACTGAAGTGCCACAATCACAGGTTTGGATACCACCTTCGGGATTACGGTTGTCCATTCGAGAATTTTGAACAAGGAAGTGACAACATCAGACCAGATCAGATTCACATGGAGACTGGAGCAGATGGTGACTAGAATCAAGGAGACCAAAAACCCATGATGTTATTTCAACAATCTAGGCCAGAGAGGCTGAGGACTTAAATTAGAGTAGCATCAGAGGAATGGATAATAGAGACAGGATATATGAGATATTCAGGAATTAGATGTTTGGGGACCTGCTGACTGATTATATGCTTAATGCTTCAGCAAAAGTACTTCTGTTTTTTAAGATTTCATATTATGATTTATATGCATATACTCATGATTTAGTGCAGGAGATAAAAAACACTATATTTCCTGAAGAAAGGTGTATAATACAGGGAATTTGGTGCTTGCAAAAGGTCGAAGAGCTGAAATAAGCAGAAACTAGGAGGAACCTCCTAGACCTACACCACTAGAGCTACTATCCAGAGGCCAGGAAACTGCTTCTATCACTGCAGATGCCTCCAACATACAAACTGGGGAGCTAAAGTGTGGAACATGGAGTTCAGCTGATGAAAGCACACCTGTTGGAATATATTTGCCCATCAACATTGTCACGAAAATTTAGCCTTAGCTTCCCTTTGCCTTCTGAGCCTACATGACTATCTCACTGGCAAAACTAACTGCATCCAAGCCCTAACTGTAGCAGAGTCTTAGAAATGTGGTTTTTAGCTTTCCAATTCTTGTAATACATATATTAAATGAAAGCCAGTTCTGCCCTCTTATAAATTTAAGAAATATTCATACTACTATCTAATATTATAGTTAAAAACTCAGTTATTCATCTGTTTGTATATTTTCTGATAATTCTTGCAGGAATTTAGATCTCTCTCCTGTAAAATAAGCAAATAGGATTAATTAATTACTAATGTCCCTTCAACATTTTGTGAGTCTCTTAACTTCCTGCGTATACCTCAGTCAAGCTTTTCAAATATAGAAAATATGATTTTCTGAAAGGGTTAGAAACTTTTCCATCAGCATCATGGGGAGGAGGAGTGGACGCATAAGGCGATAAAGGAGAAAAGCCTCATGCTTCCTTTCCAGGACCTCAGGCTTCCCCTAGCTGCAGACTCAGCTGGAGGTAATACCGAAAAGATTACAACTGAAAGGAAAGCCCAAGGTTTTGATGATCACATATGATGGGATCTATTTTCTGGATTAAGACTGTTTGTGATTTAATGAGATCACAGAAAGGCCTGTTACTCAAAAATGATCAGGAAAATCAGACCTTGTGGGTCTTCTGCTTGCCCCTGCATTCTCACAACTTGGCAGTGTCTTTAGAGCTCTAAGAATGTGGTATCCCAGGTACTTAATCAACTAAAAGTTGATTTGATAGGAGTTATTTGAGAGGCCAAAGTGAGCAAGACCATGAAACAAAGGGAGAACATTGTCCACAGTGTCTTGTTCTTCTTCCTCAGTGCCAGGAGCTCTCTACCGGTGAACCCTTTCTGGGCTGGTCCTGAGCACCATGGAGGACCCAGGAGGAAGAGACATGTTAAGGCCAGGGAGAAAGGTGGTCATTTCCAGAGCTCCTCTACCTCCCCCTCGGCTGGGAGTTCTACCTCTCTGTGGTGTTTCCATGTCTCCTTGTACTTAAAGTTCCATGCTTTTCCCTTATAGCTCAGGACTCTCTAGGCCATACCACTGAGGCTGGCAGCCCCCAGTGGTTCACACTAGCCACTCCAAGAACAGGATTAAGAATAGGTTGAGATTAATGAACATCTTCAGAATGCTGACAAGAATTTGGAAAGTGCTTTTTCATGTATTTTCTGCCATTAACCTCGTAAGGCAGGTATTATTATTATCCTCAATATACTAATGAAAAACTGAACTGTTCAAATTTGCTAAACCAGCAAAAATTGATGACTTGATGCTATGTTTTTTCCAATACCCTATAAACGGGAATAGTGAGAAGACATACTTTAGAGAGTATGAAGAAGATATTCTTACTTTAGAGAGTATGGAACCTTCAGAGGGTTATTCAACAAGTATTAATTGAGCATTTACTGCATGTCAGGCATTGTTTGCAATGTTAGAGATACACTGGCAACAAAAAAGGACAGAGTACCATTCCCTAGGAAGCTAAGTTCTAGTACAGACTCTGGGACATGGTATATAAAATGCTTCAGGCTGTGCCTCACAGTCAGAAAATGATGGGGGGAAATACCACTAAAAATAATCACTTTAGAATGTGCATTCACTGGGTGCCAGGCACTAAGCTAAGCACTTTAGATGCATTATGTTATTGGTTTTCAAAAGTACCTTATAAGGCAAGTATTACTGTGGCCATTTTTCTGAAGAAAGACTGGGACTTAGCAGGTTAACCTGGCACAGTGATACAACTAACATGTGGCAGGCTATGAAGATGCACTGCCTCCCCTTAAGAGAAAGAAAAGAAAAGGAAAATGAATTATTATGTACCAAATATTTAATAGGTATCAGTCACAGCATTAGGTCAGATAGATGGGAGGAAGACACATACATTGTTAACTATGCTACAGCTTTGACCATGATTCACATAGTAACAAAGCTTAAAAGGAGCTATTTAAACCTAGAAGAGTGAGAAATTTACTCTGTGGGAGGGGACTGGAGGAAGATTTGCAGTTGCATCAGTGTTTGATAAAGGACTTGAAGAATGCAGAAAAATGTGTGGTTTGAAATGGGGGCAACGTGTTGTCAGCTACAGGGACCATGGGAGCAAGAACACGTACCCGAGAGTGCACAGAGAGAGTTGGGCAGAGTGCAGAATGCAAACCATGAGGTGGGGTGTATGACAAAAACTGTACATATTTAAGGCACAAAACATGGTGGATATGTGTATATGTATATATTTATCCCCATTGTGAAATGATAAGCTATTTAACGTATTCATCACCTAACATAGTTACCATTATTTTTGAGTGAGAACATTTAAGATCTACTCTTTTCACAAATTTGAAGCGTACAATACAGTATTTTAACCATAGTCACCATATTGTATATTACATCTCCAGAACTTATTCATCCTGCATGACTGAAACTTTGTACCATTTGACCATGATTACTCAATTTCCCCCACCCTCAAGACCCTGGCAACCACCCTCCTACTCTTTGCTTCTGTGAGTTTATCTTTTTTAGATTCTTCACGTAAGTGAGAATGATCAGTATTTGTCTTTCTGGGCTTGGGTTAATTTACATAGCAAAATGTCTGTCAGGTTCATCCATATTGTTGCAACAGGATGTTTTCCATTTTCAAACCTGAGTAATACTCCACTGTAGGTAAGCGCCACATTTTCTTTATCCATTTGTTGATGAGCGCTTAGGTTGATTCTATATTTTGGTCATTGTGAATAATGTTGCAGTGAACATGGGAGTGCAGACATGTCTTTGACTTACTGATTTCATGTCCTGTGGATATATACCCAGAAGCAGGATTGCAGAATCATATGGTAGTTCTATTCTACTTTTTTGAGGAAACTTCATACTGTTTTCCATAATGGCTATTCTAATTTACATTCCCATGAACAGTGTTCAAGGATTCCCCTTGCTCCACATCCTCACCAACACTTGTTATCTTTCATCTTTTTGATAATAGCCATCCTAATAGGTGTGAGGTGATATCTCATTGTTGTTTTGATTAGCGTTTTACTGACGATTAATGACATTGAGCATTTTTTCATATGGACATTTTTTTTGAGATCTTTATTCGGGTCCTTTACCCATTTTCAAATCAGGTTATTTGTTTTCTTGCTGTTGGCATGTTTATGTTTCTTATATATTTTGATATTAACCGCTTATCACATGTATGGTTTGCAAATCTTTTCTGTCATTCTATAGGTTGTCTCTTCACTCTGTTGCTTCCTTTCCTGTATAGAAGCCTTTTATTTTGAAGCAATCACATTTGTCTCTTTTTGCTTTTGTTACCTATGGTTTTGGGGTTATATCTGAAAAAAATCATTGCCCAGACAAATCTCAAAAAGCTTTGTCTCTATGTTTTTTTTCCAGTAGTTTTACAGTTTCATGTTTTATATACATGTTATACTTACAGTTTAAGTCTTTAATATATTTTGAGTTAATTTTTGCATATTGTGTGAACTAAGGATCCAATTTCATTCTTTTGCATGTGGATACCCAGTTTTTTCCAACACCATTTATTGAAGAAAGTATCCTTTTCTCATTGTGTGTCCTTGGCAATTTTGTCAAAGATTAGTTGGCTGTATAAGTGTGGGGTAATTACTTGGCTCTGTATACTGTTTCATTGGTCTGTGTCTGTTTTGGTGCCAGTATATTACTGTTTTGAATACTATAGCTTTGTAATATATTTTGAAATCAGGTAGTCTGATGTTTCCAGCTTTGTTCTTTTTGCTCAAGACTGCTTTGGCTATCTGGGATATTTTTGGTTCCATATACATTTTAGGAATGCTTTTTTCTATTTATGTGAAAAATGCCATTTATATTTTGAAAGGAATTGCATTAAATATGTAAATTGTTTTGGGTTATATGGACATTTTAACAATATTCTTTCAATTAATGAACGCAAAATATCTTTGCATTCTTTAGTGCCTTCCTTAATTTCCTTAAGGATTATGGTTTTCAATGTCCAGATTTTTCACCGTATTGGCTAATTGTATTCCTAAGTATTTTTTCTTTTTGATGCTATTTTAAATGGAATTTCTTTCTTAATTTCTTTTTTGGATAGTTTGTTGTTGGTGTATGGAAATGCAATCAATTTTTTTAGTGTTGATTTTGTATCCTGCAACTCTACTGAATGTGTTTATTAGTTATAAAAGTGTTTGGTGAAGTCTTTAGGGCTTTCTATATAAAATATGTCAGCTGCAAACAAAGACAATTTACTGTTTTCCTTTCTGATTTGATTTTTTTTTTTCTCACTTGATTGCTCTGGCTAGGACTTTCAGTTCTACACTGCATAGAAGGGGTAAGAGTTAGCTTTCTCGGTTTGTTTCTGATCTTAGAAGAAAAGCTTTCAGCTTTTTACCATTTTGCATGAAGTTAGCTGTAAGCTTATCATATATGGTCTTATTATATTGAGGTATATTCCTTGTATATGTAATTGTTGAGAGTTTTCATCTTGAAAGGATGCTGAATTGTCAAACACTTTCTCTGCATCGATTGAGATTATCTTTTTTGTCTTTCTTTTTTGTTAATTTGATGTATCACATTTACTGATTTGCATACGTTAAACCTTCCTTCTATCCCAAGGATGAATCGCACTTGGTCATAATGTATAATCATTATAATGTGTTGTAAACTCAGTTTGCTAGCATTTTGTTGAGGATTTTTGCATCTATGTTCATTAGGGATATTGGCCTAGAATTTTCTTTTCTTAGAGTATCCTTGTCTGGTTTTGTTTTGAAGATAACACTGGCCTTATAAAATGAGTTTGATTTCCTCTAGTTCAATTTTTTGGAAGAGTTTAAGAAGGATTGATATTATTTATTTGAATGTTTTCTAGACTGTAGCTATGCAGTCATCTTTTCCTGGGCTTTTTTTTTTCTTTATTTTCTTTATTTTTTTGAGACCGGATCTAGCTCTGTTGCCCAGGCTGCAGTGCAGTGGGGCTGTCTCTGCTCACCACAACCTCCACGTCCCTGGCTCAAGCTATTCCTCCCACCTCAGCCTCCTAAGTAGCTGGGACTACTGATGCACACCACCTCACCTGGCTAATTTTGTATTTTTTGTAGAGATGGTATTTTACCATATTTCTCAGGCTGATCTCAAACTCATAGGCTCAAGCAATCCACCTACCTCAGCCTCCCAAACTGCTGGGATTATAGGCATGAACCACCATCCCCAGCCTGGTCCTGGACTTTTCTTTATCGGAAGATTCGAAATTACTACTTAAATTTTTTTGTTTATCTGTTCAGGTTTTTATTTCTTCTTGACTCAATTTTGGTTTGTTATATGTTTCTAGGAATTCATGTATTTCCTCTAGGTTATTAAATTTGTTGGTATATAATTGTTCATAATAGTCTCCTATGATCTTTTTTTGTTTCTGAAGCATCCATTATAATGTCTCTTCTTTCATTTATTTTAAAATGTAGGCATTTATCTCTATAAGCTTTGCTCTTAGAACTGCTTGTGCTGCATCCCTCAGTTTTGGTATTTTTTTTCTCTCAAGATATTTTAAAATGTTCTTTCTGATTTCTTCTTTGTTCCAGTGATTGCTCAGCAGAATATTATTTAATTTACATGTATTTGTGAATTTTCCAAAGTTATTTCTGTCATCGATTTCTGATTTAATATCATTGTGGTCAGTAAAGATACTTGATATGATTTCAGTCTTCTTAAATTTGTTAAGACTTGTTTTGTGGCCTAACATATTATCTATCCTGGAGAATAGTCTATGTGCACTTGAGACAAATGTGGGCTCGTACGTGGAAAGGATTCATCTCCAGATAAGATGTTGGACTTAAGACTCAGAACTTGGGACTTTTAAGTTCATACTAGAATGAGTTAAGACTTTGGGGGACTATTGGGAAGGGCTAATTTTGCAATGTGAGATGGACATGAGATTTGGGGGCTAGGGGTGGGGGAACGATGTAGTTTTGGTGTTTGTGCCCTCCAAATCTTATGTTGAAATGTAATCCCCAATATTGGAAGTGGGACCTCGTGGGAGATGCTTGGATCATGGGGTCATATTGCTCATGCATGGCTTATTGACATCCCCTTGGTCATGAGTAATTTCTTGCTCTGGTAGTTCACTCAAGATCTAAGTGGCCACCTCCTCTCTTTCTCTCTCTCTGGCTATGTAACATGCTTGCTTTTCTTCAGTTTCTGCCATAATTGCAAGTTTCCCAAGGCCCTTACCAAAGGCAGATGCTGGCATTATGCTTCCTATACAACCTGAAGAACTGTGAGTGAAAAATAAAACCTCTTTTCTTTATAAATCACCCAGCATCAGGTATTCCTTTATAGAAATGCAAGAACAGACTAACACACCACATATAGTATTCTTGATTGACATTTATTTTTCTTTCAGCATGTTGAGTATATCATTCCATTTTTGCCTACAAAGTTTCTACTGAGAAATCTACTGATTGTTTTATCAGTGTTCTCTTGTATGTGATGAATCACATTTTTATTGGTGCCTTTAAACTTATCTGTCTTTGACTTTTGTTAATTTGATTATGTGTCACAGTGAAGATCTCTTTATGTTTAATCTAACTGAATTCTTTGGGATTTATGGATCTGGATATGTAGTTCCCTTTCTAGATTTGGAAAGTCTGCTGTCATTATTTCTTTATATAAGCTTTCTACCTCTATTTCTTTGTTCTTTGTGGGGTTCCCATAATGCATACATTGGTTCGCTTGATGGTTTCCCACTTGTTTTGTAGACTTCCTTTACTATCTGTCATTCTTTTTTCTCTTTGTTTCTCTCACTGGGTAATTTCAACTGATCTGTCTTAAAGTTTGCTGATTTATTTTTCTGCTTGATCAAGTCTGCTGTGGAAGTTCTCTATTGAATCTTTCAGTTCTGTAATTGTGTTTTTCAGCTTCAGATTTTTTTTGTGTGTGTTTTTTGAATCGTTTTTATGTCTTTGTTAAACTCATCATTTTGTTTGTGTATTTTCCCCCTGATTTCATTTAGTTGCCTATCTGTGTTCTATTTTAGCTCACTGGAGTTCTTTAAGACAATTACTTTATATTCTTTTTCAGGGAGTTTGTAGATCTTCATTTCTTTAGTGTTGGTTTACTAGTACTTTATTCTGTCCCTTTGGTGGTGTCATATTTCCCAGATTATTTGTGATCTTGTGGTCTTGAACTGCTGTCTACAGATTTTAAAAAGTAGGGACCTCTTCTAGTTGTTAGAGACAGGTTTTGGCAGGGAGATCCCTTTGCAGTCAGACTGGGCAGAGATTCTTGGCAGTCTGACATGCAAGGTCTATGACAGGTTTGCTACTGAAGTCCTCAGGTGAGTTGGCTTGGTGCCTAAGTTAGCAGGTGAGCAGGTCTGATGCCTAGGTTCACAGAGGTCAGCTTGATGCATAGGTCCATGGGAAAGACTTGGAGTCTGGGTCCGCTGGGCTTGGCCTGAAGCTGCAGCCATGTGGATAGTCCTGGTGCTTGCATCCACAGGGGCCAGCATGGCTCTGTCGTCCACTGGGGTGGGCTTGGTGACTGTCCATGGGGATGGGCTTGAAGCTTGTGTCTACAGGAGCTATCCTGGCACTGGGGCAGTTCTTAGGCCCAAGTCCACAGGGGCTGGCCTGGTACTGGGGTGGGCCTAAAACCCGGGTTCTCAGTGGCCAGTCTGGTGTCTGGGGTCATGAGGGCTGCTGACCTTAAATCACAGGCACGCCTGAAAAACTAGGTTCACAGGAGTTATCCTGCAGCCTAGGACCATTAGATATGGCCTGACACCTGGTTAGGCCTGGAGCCTGGGTCTGTGAGGACTTACCTGGCCCTGGGGTTTAGTAGGGCAGACCTGGTAATAGGATCCAGAGCAAAGTTGCATACTCATTTTCTTCTCCTTACTTAAAAGAAGGGCATCTGTCTCCAGACTGTGTTGCCTAGGCATGGGGGAGAGGTGATGCAGGTAGTGTGAAACTGTCTCTCCTATCCTCTTCTATGTGTTTTTTTCTTATTTCTGTGCTCTATTCAGGTGCTGTAATCTCTCACCTGGATTCCTTTGGTCTTGTGCAGCTATTTTTGTTGTAGATGGTTATAAAATTGATATTATTGTGAAAGAATGAGCACTGAAAATTCCTATTCCACCAGCTGACACTCTCTAGTGTTTTCTTATTAATAACACAGAAAAGTGATTAAATTTATCTGCCGGGGGATTTTAGGCTCTCTGGTACCCTGGGATTTGGAACAGACTTTATTTCTTACCACAGGAATGCTAAGAGCCATTTTTCCTTTGTTTCGAATATAATATGCTATGTTTATCTTTTCAGGTAAGTCTATGTCAAATACATTTTTTGGTCATTACTACTGGTTGCAAAACACATTCTCTAAATTTGTTGTGTTATGGGAACAGCTTCAGGTTTGGATCCACTTAAATCTTTCTTTTGACATGGTCAAGGGGAGGAGTGAAGGAAGGCAGTGAATTAGATGCTGAGAAGTTTTTCAAGTTTGAGTTTAGGTTAATCACTGTAAAAAGAATATATTTTCTTTTATTTCCTCAAGTGGGCATTACTGTTTAATCGAAGCATTCCCATATTCAGAATCCCCTATTATCATTCAAGTCTGACTTCCTGGACTGACATTCAATTCAGTTACATTTATTCACTAAATAATTTAATCATTCATTTTCACACAAATACACACATACACATACATATGTGATGTATTATACTCTAGGTCTAGTTCTAAGCACTGGGGATTCAGCAGTGAACAAGTTCAACAACTAGCTGTTGAGAAGTCAGAGGCAATATGGAAATAAATGAAATACTGTTCTAGCATTCATTTATTCTTTTCTAATATGTATGTATTTGTGTATGGAGAAAGACGACAATGAAAAGGGGAGAGATTAAGACAGCTATAGGGATAACTGTAGTACAGGGCAAAATATAAGTGACCCCAAAAAGCATCTAAGTTGCTGTAGAGATTCTAAGGAGAGAGAAAAACACATATATAGAGAGTAAATTAAGAAAGCCTCAAAGGATGAGGATTTAAACCCATTTGAGATGGGTTTAAAGAAGGCTTCCTGATTAAGTTACTTTCTCTCAACTTCAAACATGTTCTTTTATGCTGTGCTTTATGTTGCTGGGGCTGGGACTCCGCAAACCTCATTCCTTTTCGCTCCTTCCTGGTTGCTTCCTGTTCGTGTTAGTATTGTTACAGAAAAAGGTCTTCACCTCTGCAGCCATGCTGGTGCTGTAGCTAGTTCCGATTTATAGTTGTTCTCAAACTCTTAGAACAAGTTTCTTCGTGTGACTTCAGGGAGAGCAACACCAGCCAGCTGGCACCCTCTTCGGAGATGAGATTCCAGCTCTGCAAGTTCCTCCTAAGTCTCTAAGTTTTAATAATACCAACCTGTTTCTGTTTTCTCTTCAGGCATAGGAGAGGCAGCTCCTTCTGTAGAAACTATCTGTGTGATACTCTTAGTTCTCTTTTTGCCTTTAAGACTCTCTGATACCTTGCTAATGCTTTTAAATATTATATTTGTATTAGTCCATTTTCACACTGTTGATAAAGATATAGCAGAGACTGGGCCATTTACAAAACAAAGAGGTTTATTGGACTTACAGTTCCACGTGTCTAGGAAGGCCTCAAAATCATGGCAGACAGTGAAAGGCACATCTCTCATGGCAGCAGACAAGAGAAGAGAGCTTGTACAGGGAAGCTCCCCTCTTTAAAACCATCGGATCTCATGAGACTTATTCACTATCATGAGAACAGCACAGGAAAGACCTGCTTCCATGATTCAATTATCTCCCACTGGGTCTCCACAACATGTGGGAATTCAAGATGAGATTTGATTGGGGACACAGCAAAATGATATCAATATTCTCTATGTTAAAATTATTGAAAAGGTTTCTCTTTCCTGAAAGCATCCTAACTGATACAGAAGTTGGCGCCAGGAATGGTCCAAGAAAATGGGTACTTAAAAATAAGATATTGGGATTGGTTTGGTCATGTCCTTGGACTTGAATGCAGTGCTGAGCTCCTTAAAAATTGTGAATTGTGATACAGTAATCCATGCAAGCAATGGTATCACAATTAACCACATTATCACCTGTCTTTGATTGTGAGGAAGTGCCTACTGAAGCAAGTCCCTTGGTGGGGCAGGGATGGGGTAGGGCAGATGACAAGTGGCTGCTACATTTACCTGCATGATGACAGTAATGACCACAAGATCAAGGGTAGGGATGTAACTTCTGAGTGCACTGAAGCACTTAAGAAAGAAGATGACAGGCATAGGTTTTTCAACTCTTGGCTCAAGTCATGCCAGACAGCCAGAGTGCTCCTGTGGTGGATTTAAAATAATCTTTTATTTGTTGCAACAAAGGTTCAACTTGTGTGAAAATCAGAACAAATTTTAATTTTGCAGGTTTCAGAATGACAACTTATGCTGAATACCCAGCCCCATCAAGTCTTTTAATGAAGCTGAGAATCTCAAACCTTTGAATCACTTTGAGTGTCTCTTTCTAGTGGAAGCAGCCCACCACCCCAAGTCTGAGGATGCTGAAAAATCCTGTAATAACCTCACCAGTGGCAATTGCTTTGCGAAAGGATGGCTATTCTCAAGATGTACCCCAATCCAGTGTTTGCTGCCCTTAGATTCATGACTAGAGTTAGATCTCAGCATACTCCAGGGAAACAAGTACAAAGTCTGACCCCAAAGGAAATGATTTAGATTTAAGATGGGTTTGACAAATGCCTGGATTTCAGGCATTTTTATATGGTTATACATTTCATGTATTACCATAAATATATACATGAAGGTGGGTTTATTCAGGGAGAAAACTCTAAATAGTATAGTTTGTCTGGCACGTAGTTACAAATAAGACTGGAAAAGTAGCTTTAGTCATATTGGGAGGCCCCTTGCATGAGATTTAAATGGGGAGAAAGAACCAGTAAAGGATTTTATGCAAGTGTAAGTGTTTTAGAGGCTCCCTTCAGGAAGATGAATCTGGCAGTAGTATACAGGATAAACTATGACAGGGAAACTAAAGTCTAACTGGCAAGTTAGAGGCCTATTCCAACAGTCTCAGAAATTATGATAGCTGGGATGGGGTGATATGTTCCATGTACTCGGGAGGCTCAGATGGGAGGATTGCTTGAGCCCAGGAGTTCCAGGCCAGCCTGGACAACATAACAAAAACTTGCCTCTAAAAACAACAACAACAACAACAACAAAATAAAACATGAACAAAAATAAATAAATAAAAAAAACCCCAGGCAGCAAAAGCAAAATAGACAAATAATAGTATATCAAAATTTAAAAAATGATAGCCAGATCTAATTTGCTGGAGTGGGACTTATATGATTGAAAGAGGCAAAAGACATGTAGAAAGTAGACTTTATAGAACCTATCCTTAGATTGCAAATAGGGATTCAAGCCAGGGGAAGAGGGAATGAGGCTGAAATATTGAGTCTGGGTATGGGTAGCATAAAAATCAGAGAGGGAGAGAGAGAGATAAGAAATGATGAAATGATGAAATGAATTGGTTGAAGGCAAAGTGAGGTGGCAACAAGGAATGAAGATGCCAAAAAGGAGCATTCTACTGACTTAGAATGAGATCTTACTAGGATAAAATAGAAGGAATTGCAGCTGGATTTCTGCACTAGAGATTAGGGAAATATAGAACTTCAGAATATTGAAAAATTGACTAGAAATCCATCAGGTTAGGGCTGATACACTGTAAGTAATATCATTTCAGTAGCTCAAGAAAAAGTACACCTGGGACTCAAAGGGAGTTGGTAAACATTGGCCTCACGTGTTTCCTGGGTCGCTTTGCTTTACAACTAGAGGACTGGACTAGATAACTTTTAAGCCATTTATTTTCTATTATTCGATGTCATGATATGTTCTTCTCTAATAATTTTAATTTTAATTTTTTTTGAGACGGAGTCATGCTCTGTCACCAGGCACCAAGCTGGAGCACAGTGGCATGATCTTGGCTCACTGCAACCTCTGCCTCTCATGTTCAAGCAATTCTCCTGCCTCAGCCAGCCGAATAGCTGGGACTACAGGTGCATGCCACCACACCTGGCTAATTTTTGTATTTTTAGTAGAGACAAGTCTTCACTATGTTAACCAGGATGTTCTTGATCTCTTGACCTTGTGATCCACCTGTCTCAGCCTCCCAAAGTGCTGGGATTATAGGCGTGAGCCACAGTGCCTGACCCGTGTATTTTTAAATAAAGTATTTTCCCCTGATAGAATGTGACTTTCTTAAAAGTGATATCATTTTAGGCCGGGCGCGGTGGCTCAAGCCTGTAATCCCAGCACTTTGGGAGGCCGAGACGGGTGGATCACGAGGTCAGGAGATCGAGACCATCCTGGCTAACACGGTGAAACCCCGTCTCTACTAAGAAATACAAAAAACTAGCCGGGCGAGGTGGCGGGCGCCTGTAGTCCCAGCTACTCGGGAGGCTGAGGCCAGAGAATGGCGTGAACCCGGGAGGCGGAGCTTGCAGTGAGCTGAGATCTGGCCACTGCACTCCAGCCTGGGCTACAGAGCGAGACTCCGTCTCAAAAAAAAAAAAAAAAAAAAAGTGATATCATTTTAATCTAATATCCTGTTGAATCATCAGGTCCTAGAATATACCCTAGTACATAACTAGTACAAAAACTGTTGATAGAAAGCATGAATTCTGTTTGCCCTTTACTATTATCATTTTTATGGAAACTTTTGCACTGGGAAACATTATTCTGGAGCTGAAAATACTGTGCTATGATTTGGATATACTTTGCTTGGCCCTGTCAAGTCTCAGGTTGATATTGGATCTCAATGTTGGAGGTGGGTCCTGGTGGGAGGTATTTGGATCTTGAGGGTGGACCTCTCATGAACTACTAGGTGTCATTCTCACAGGAGTGAGTTCTCACTCTTAGTTCTGTGAGAACTGGTTGTTAAAAAGAGTCTGACACCTCCTCTCTCTACTGCTTCCTGCCTTACCATGTAATTTCTGCAAATATCAGTTCCCCTTTCCCTTTCATCATGAGTGGAAGCAGCCTGAGGCCCTCATCAGAAGCAGATGCTATTGCAATGCTTCTTGTACAGCATGCAGAACCATGAGCCAAAGAAACCTTTTTTCTTTATAAATTATCCAGCCTCAGATGTTCCTTTATAGCAGCACATATGGGCTGAGACACAGTGGCACTGGAAAGCTATTTGCAGTAGAGCAGCAGTCTAAAAATAAGCAGATCATGTGATCCCCACTATTATCTGTCTATTTTATGTTTCACAGGAAGAAAACTGCTTGAAAACAGGCTGGGGCAACAACATAAAACACTAACAGGAGTAGCGTTATCTGACAGGATGCAAATGACATAGTGAAATTTAGATAACCATTTGCCATTATCTTGCTGGAAATTTTTCAAAAGTTTAACACTTATCTTTGAAGGCCCTGAGCTGCAATTTATAGCTTAGAGCCCCTCCTTAATTTGCTCAGGCTTGGGAGAGGAGGATTAATAATTGCCAGTTGTGCCTTCACACAGAAGCACATTTTCACCTAAACACAGAGAAATTTCAGTCTGCTGAGTCAGCTGTTCCTGATCACTAAGCCAATCTGCACCAAGGTGGAAGGTGAACAATGGTCAGCTGCAGGGTCTGGAATTAGTCTTGCTTTGGTAATATTGGTGTCTGGTATAAGCTCTGCACCTGCTCCCTCACCAAGCCTTTGGTAAATCCTATTGAGCTGGCTTCTTCTGGTAGTCATGAGAAGTTGCAGATCTCCAACTACAGGGACCATAATGACCAATGGACCCAAACTACAGGGAGCATAATTGACTAATGGATCCAAGCTGCTCATTGAATGCTGCCTTTGAACTGAGGCTATACTTATTCAGGCTATTCCCAGCCAATGACTGAGTATGGCAGAGATACCTAGGCAGGCCTCTTCCTTATAGACACAGGACTCCTCTGATGCCCAACTTTGGTCAGGCATTCCCTTACTATGTTGCCAAACCATTCCTAGACTGCTTGGCAGTCTGGAATGTTTTCACCCAACTCTCCTCCCCTCACTTCTTTACTTGGGGTCATACTTGCATCCTTGTCTGACAGCTCTCCCTGTCTTTTCCAACTCCTTTCCTATTATCTTTCACAGGTATTCTCCTGATCAATTCCTTGTATGTTTAGTCCTATGTTGTCATATGCTCCTTGGAGGACCATTCTTAGAGAATATACCCATGCTCTATGACTTGACTTACTGGAGCCTTATTCTGACCTCCAGGCCACTTGATTGGGACTCTGGTATTCGCTCTGGTTCTTAGGAGTATCCCTTACCTGTAATTAGGAGCTAAATCTTTTCTTCATGTCATTTACTTCTGGCTGGAGTCTTATTCCACCAATGTGTGGGCTATCTAGAATGACATTGGTCTTCTGGAACCATTTGTAAGACTTTGACTCTTGTTACAACTGACGAACTCATCCTGTCCTCATTGTAGCTATGACTGAGAAACCAAGAAACTCACTAGCTCGTCCTCCTGGATGCCGGCTATAAATTGAATCAAGTTGGACCCTGGAATTTTGATCACTTGCTACCTTTCTGTCATTGTCAGATAAGTTGCATAAGCCTGTGGTATGCATGGCTTTGGACTATGTCCCTTTTCACACTGGCCTACAGTTGAGGTACCAGATTCTCATACATCAGTAATTAGAGTAGTAATCACTTATATGAGATGTTGAAATGTACTCCCTTCAAGAAAGGTGACATTTTCAGCTGTTTTCTTAACGGGAAAACATTCTTAGTGGGAACAAATTACAGATCCTTTAATGAGATTAGTATGAAAGCAGAAGAAATGTGAAGGCAGTGGCTATTTGAGTGACATGAAAATATTCCAAGGGGCACAAAAGCACAAAGGGAAAGCTGGTAACTTCACAGTAAACCTCATTGCCTCCATAGTTTTTCCCAATATCAGGAAGTGCCTTTCTGCAAACATGTGTCACGAACTTAACACAGAGAGAATTGAAATTTCTACTTGTTGGATAACTATACAGTTACACAACAAACAGGAGGCTATGCATTTCCTTGTGGAGACTAATATTACAACTTAATCCTTTTGGCAATCAGAGATGGGCAATTATCCTAACCAACTTATGTTTCCAACTTAGAAGGCTCTCTATTTTCAGGGCTTTATCCATACTTAAATCTGGTAACCAAGCCTATGAAAAGAAGTTTCAAATACAGCAGGTATAAATGTCTATAGGAAAAGGCTTGAGCAGTGTAGGAACCATCTCAGAATTATAAGAGCATGGACAGAACTTCTTTTGTTAAATACTATTATCTTAACCCAAGAGAACTGTTAATAGAGAGCTGAGTTCCTGCATTATGGGTGCTTCCCTCCTATGTCTTAAGATTAGCCAGCAGCATGCAAGGAATTGGAAGCATGTCCTTACATGACACAGCAAGAAGGATGACAAGATCCTATTTGTGTGTGAAAAAGTTTACTCTTGCTGCTGCATACAAAATGAAATGTTAAGATGCAAGAATGGAATCAAGTAGGAGGCTCTTAGAATAATGGGTAAGATTTAATGGTGGATTTGACCCGAGTGGAGGCTATGGAGGCAGACAGAAGTGAGAACATTTGTTGATGCTGTAGGTAGGGGAATGGTGAGGTGTTATGGACTGACTTGTGTCACCCTCAAATTTATATGTTGAAGTTCTAACCCCTAGTACCTTAGAATGTTACTGTATTTGAAGAGAGCATTCTTAAAAAGGCTATTAAGTTAAAATGAGGTCATAGGGTGGTCCCTAATCCAATATGATAGGTTTCTTCACAAGAAGAGGAGATTCAGTCACAGGCATATACAGAAGAAGACTGTGTGAAGACACAGGGAGAAGAACTTATCCACAAACAAATGAGAGAGGCCTCAGAAGAAAACAACATTGCTGACACCCTGATCTTGGATTTCTAGACTCAGGAATTGTGAGAAAATAAATTTTTATTGTTTAAGCCACCCAGTCTGTGGTACTTTCTTATGGCATCCCTGGCTAACAAATACAGGAGGCAGCTAAAGGAATTGAGGATTATGCCTAGTTTTGTGGCTTGAGAAATGGCGTATTTAGAAGTCTCATTACCAGAATAAGTATGATTGAGGAACGAACATGTTTGGGATCCACATGGGAACGTTGTTGGTGGGGAGAATTGAGAGGTACATGTAGCAGTTTATGTGTGAGATGCCTATGCACACACAAGAAAAGATATCAAGGAGGCAGTGGTGTGTGCAAATCTAGAAATTTTATAAATTCTTATGCAGATGATTTAAATAAATAAATCTGAACCCTCTCGTCCATTCTCAATCCCTTCCGGATTTCAACAAAAAGGGCTGGTTATATGGGGCTAGCATCATATATCAATGTCAGTAAGTTAGATTGTCCATTATTTTGTATTGAGTAGAACTACGTGCTACGTGATTTCTGTGTCTCTAAAAGTCAACAGACCTTGGACAGACCCAAAGGGTTCAATGTCACCCTAAAAACCACTCTAAATTAGGAGGCAGTTGTGACATTCTAAACAAATTTACTAGAATACATATCAAGAGCTATGGCTTTGGGTTCAAACTCTTTTTAGATTAGTGTTCTTGAATCATAATCTCGGACACTTAGATTTTTCATTCATTTTATGGTGAATCTCATTAGGGGTACTTCACTTGATTTAGGGTATTTTTGGAATTTTCAGGGTCAGTTTTTGTTGTTGCATGATTGAGAAGTTCTAGTTATTAGAAGCTCTGTGAAGTCCTGCAAAATGATTGGACACAAGTCCTCTTGGATGTGTACTTACAGTTGCACGACTTGAAAAGATTCTATACTTTTACAATTGGGCTACAGTGACACACACACACACACACACACATACACATTTAACACATTTGTGTATTAATTTTACTTCAGGACTGTAGATAAAGTGTTACAAAATTCTAGCTATTATGGCTCAAGCCTGTAATCCCAGCACTTTGGGAGGCCGAGACGGGCGCATCACAAGGTCAGGAGATCGAGACCATCCTGGCTAACACGGCGAAACCCCGTCTCTACTAAAAAAAAAAATACAAAAAACTAGCCGGGCGAGGTGGCGGGCGCCTGTAGTCCCAGCTACTCGGGAGGCTGAGGCAGTAGAAAGGCGTAAATCCGGGAGGCGGTGCTTGCAGTGAGCTGAGATCCGGCCACTGCACTCCAGCCTGGGCGACAGAGCCAGACTCCGTCTCAAAAATAAAATAAAATAAAATAAAAGGGGGCATTGCACTAAGTTGTGTTGAGAACCACTGACCTATAATATCTTTTTACTGCATTTATTATTTTGAATGGACACATCATAATTGTACAATTTATGGGGTACATGTGATGTTTTGGTGCATGTATATCATGAAGAGTGATCAAATCAGGGTAACTAGCATATCTGTCACCTCAACCATTTGTTATTTCTTTGTACATGGATAAAGAAAATGTGCTGTATGCATTTGTCCATTGATGAACACTTAGGTTGATTCCATAACTTGGCCATTGTGAATAGTACTGCAATAACCATGAGAGTGCAGATGTCTCTTCATATTGCTTTCTTTTCAATATGGTATATAGCAATATATATATATACTCACATACACACACACATATATGGGGGATATAGAAATGGAAGAAAGGAAGAAGATCACGTTTTTATCTAATGCTTTCTTCTTTTCTATTGTTACTTTCTTTATATTTTTATCTTTGAAGCTCAGATTTATCATAAATGCTATATACAATTTTAAATATTTTCCTTTTCCTAATTGTTTACGGTAGCAAAGTAACATTCTGCTTTTAAGGTCTTCTTACCAGATGTGAAATATTCCCAAATATTCCCAAATGAAGCAAAACTTTTCTTGAAAACTTGTGCCCTAAATGGAATGAAGTAACTAAAAATTAAACACAGCCCATAAAAATTTTTTTACTTCATGTTATAAATGCCAGTACAAAAAATGGAAGATTAAGTTGCTATAATCCAATTTTTAATATCCTTTTTTTTGTATGATACAATGGTTTGAATGTTTTTTCTCTCCAGATCTCATGTTGAAAACTAATCCCCATTGTAGCAGTGTTGAAAGGAGAGGCCTTTAAGAGGCGATTGGGTTATGAGGACTCTGCCTAAATAAATGGAAGCATCATTTATGGATTAATGAATTAATGGATTATCACAGGAATGGGACTGGCAGACCTTTAAGAGGAATATATATATACACACATATATATATTTGCTCCATTGATCTAAGTTGGAAGTGAAGGTTTAGTAAGAAATACGTAATATAATAACTGGTGGAGCCCTCTGACGACTGATGATTCTGACAGATGATTTTATCTGCCTATGATGTCAAAATTTAAAAATTATAATTATGAAAATTTTAATTATAAAATGTAATACATTATAAAATATAATTTTAGATTTATTCTAGTACCTCAGAAGTTTAATCTATTGGGGTAGACTATATAAGACTATAAGTCTGTATAAGCATTAGATTTTGATCACAGTTTTGGCTAAATATTTAATTTTTTAAAAGATTTAGCTAAAAAGGTGTATTTGGTACTAAACTCATTGTTATTGTTGTTATTCTTTTGCTGCTAAAAGTTGAAAAGTTTGTTTCCTTGTTGAGAATATAAATAAAACAAATTACTTTGTGTTAACTTTCAGTATAGACTAGGTCCTTATGCTATGTTTCTTGGGCAGGGGAGAGGAGGTCTTACCTGGATTATGTTGCACAAAACAAACAAACGAAAAATAGTATAATAGCCAAACTCCCCCCTTGACCCTGCAAATAGCTTATAGAAGTAGCCTGAGAATATCATATTATAATTATTCTGCTTAATTTGCTCTTTGTTTAGATTTAAAATACATCTTTCAAACATTGTTTAAAGGGAAAAAGGAATCATGTCAAAATGTTTCAGGAAATGATTTAAGTTAGATATAAAGAACATAGTTCTGATTTTGAAGTGTTAGTGGAACCCAAACAGAAATGATTAGTACTCTCTCAAGATCATGATATGATTCTTAAAGTGGCTATTTCAAAGCCTAGAAATAACACTGTGCTACTGACTAATATCTACAGAGTACTGCAAAAGATGCTGAATAGAAAAGTAGATGGTGTGAAAATTTTAATTTTTAAATAGCAAAGCTGTTGTCTGGGTATTGTCAGTAACTTTCAGAAATCCTAGAGAAAATGATGATTATGTCAATACAAGGAAAACAGCAATTAACAGAATAGGAATTGTAAAGAGCTTCAGCCAATGGAAAAAGAAGCGAGGCTTCTGAAGACTCCCGACAACTCGTGTCTGCAAGGGTTTCAGCGACCGGTCCCACTGGGTCAGGATGGCATTTCTGGCTCCTGGCCACTTCCCTGGGCCCACCAGCCTAAACTGGTAGGAACTACAAGGGCCAAAATAAACTTCCATGGCCAATTTGGGATCTGTGAGAAATAGCCATGGGATGTTGGGCTTTACCCCAATGAAGGAGGAGAGTTCATCCATATAAACAATGTAATCCGTCTGTAAGGTCTCGCTTTTGCCATACCTAGAGATGGGAGAGAAAACACCACAGTGGATACCCAAACTCTGTGTAGAAACAGAACAGACAAAATGGCTCACAACTTTATATCAGTGAGAATTAACATCAGTCTCTCTCTCTCTTTAAAAAATCTTCCCACACTACCCTGACATAAAACATCAATTTCTTGTGTAAGGAGAATATCATTTGTTTATCCTGTACTTTGTAGTTTTTTAAAGAGCTTTCATATTGGTTTCATTTGGAAATACCCCAACACTGCAATGTAGCTGAGAAAGACATTTTTTATCCTTATTTACAAATGGATAGATTGTCTCTTGCTCAAGTGATGCTTCTATAATAGTTCATGGCCACTGAGCTAATTAGTGACAACTAGAAATGAAGCCCAGTTCTCCAGATTCATTCTCACTTTTCTGAGTCATTTTCATTAGAGGTATACCTTTGAATTATCGTCTACATCTTAGAGGATTTATGGTCTAGAGAATGGAAGCCCACATCCATGTATTCCCAAACTCTTCCGATTTCAAATCCTTTCTAGGTCTTCTTTCTATGATATATTACAGGAGGCATGGAGGGCTAAAACTGACTATGTAATGTAGATTCTCAATCCTATTATTCACTCTGTGCCTTGCACTAAAAATAACTTAATACAATGTCAGAAGCAACGTAGGTCTTCAATTAATATTTGTTGAATGGATGAATATAGCTTGTAGCTGTCATTCCAATGACGTCATTCAGGATCATTTAAAGTTAAAACAGTTCCAAGCATTCACAAATTCTCACTTTTCTATGGAAATTCTACACTCCTATTACAATAGGTACTCTTACCATTTGCGCTTTCCCTCCATTTTCTCATTAATATCATTCATCATGTCTTCCATAGAAGGCAAAGTACAAGTTCCTGAAAAAGAAGGAAAGACATGATGGTAGTTAAATGAGTCTGGCATAGGACCAGCCTACAATTTTCCCTTTTTAATAATGAGTTATGAATCACATTAATTGGTGATCATTTTCAGACAGACATCAAATTCAGTTCTAGTCTTCTCAGAACTCATATTTGTCATAAAAATTAAAAAAACATTACCTAAATAGCTTTGCTCTTAAACTGGTTACAAGGTGTTTAAACTCAATTTCATAGATATATTTTAATCTCTCAGTCATATTTTAAGAATGTTATATTTTAAATTATAGCCAGAGGTGAATTGGCATCACTTTTCCAAGATTTATGAAGAAAAAACTTCATAGACATTAATCCTGCTTTGCCAGAAAATGGAATTTCCAGAAGATAGAGAATTTGGTGAAGGGCTAAGTTTTTCTATAGAAAGCCAATAGTTCTTGAATGTGACTGAGGATATGGACTGTCCACAAGTCAGAAAGGACATAAGGGAGACCCAGGAGACTAGCCCTAACTTGGGGCTGCCCCAGGATCCAGGTTTACATAGGTTTGCAGAGTTCCCTGAAACCCAGACCAAAACAGGCTTTTGTGTCCAGAAATTCTTCATATTTAGGATGATTTCTTTGGCAGTCTTGGAATTAACTTGAAAGAGAATAAAACTCTCAGCCCAGATATGATTGCTCAATACCTAAAATGGCTTGCTTAATTTCCCATTTCTACACTTCTTACAGGGAGGGTCACTTGAACAGCTTTTGTAGATGTGGCCTGGTTCCAGGCCTTGGAACTTGTCATGCTTTTCAGGGGAAGCGATTGAAAAGAAAGAGACTGCTTTTTAGCCCACCAACTATTGCCATTGGGTTGTTGTAACTAGCCCCTCTTGTCTTGGTACTTTGGTTTTCCAAATCTAGGTTGTTTGCCTTGTCTCTCATTTCCCTTAAGACAGCCTGTGCCTTGTACATCAATTTTCCCCATAAATTGCCTTGTTTCCTTTCCTCAGAGCCCAAGTTACAACTCTTATCCTCAGACAGAGTGAGGGTCCCACCCTTCCTTTAATGCCAGCCTCTCTGGGTCTGAACCCTAAGTGGAACGCTGAGTGAAATTTCATGCCTTTACCTTCCTGGCTACCTGGTCATATGATCTGCATCTTCCCACAACCATATTCCAACCTGCTGCTGGGAGATGCTGCCTGCCTTTCTTGCCTGACCCCAATCAAGTTTGTTGTTTCCTTTGTAAAATATAAGGGCTTAGCATTCTTATGTATTACAGACTGATCATCTACCACACTTAGCACTTTCTGCCTCTATTGATCCACTGTTTGTTCTTAGCACTTCCTGCTTCTATTGATCCACTGTTTGTCCTTATTTTGTCAGGGAAGAAACAGTAGTAGAAAAGCCATTGCCTTCCAGCAATCATATTTTCCATGACTGTGGACATTCGAAGTTGGCTGGATATTGGCTTGTAAACATATTTTCTTATGAACTTTTCAAGCAATGTAATTCTACTGAGTTTTGCAATCATAATTTTTTAAAGTTGTCATTCACTTAGTCTTAAGTGGATGCAAGCTTTGGTGGTCTCAAATCTAATGAATGATCTTGGGTAATTATCAGCTCTAAGAAGTTAGAAGTCACAAAATACCTCCTCCAATAATATCTTGTACTATTGCATACAATAATCCAAACTGGTATACTTTAAATTGCTTGCAAAATATAGCACCAAAGAATATAGAATTCTAACTTTTCAAAACTGAAGGGGACCCTGTAACTAGGATTATTGTTTTCACAAAGATACAAAGTTATTGTCACTGGCATTCATCTTCCCAAACCATGAGCCTTTTTATTGACTTACCCTTTATTACTCGTGCTGCCCAGCGGGACTGGAGGTCAACTGTGGGAATGGCAGCCCCAAGGGACTGGACAAAGCCAATCACTGCTATGGTTGACTTCTTGAGTAGAGGAGGAAAGACTCCTTTAAATAAAATGATCTCATTGTTTCTGTTTTTGATGATAGACTCATCGAGGAACGTGTAGGCATAACTATAGCCTGTTGCAAAGATTACACAGTCAATGCCCTCAAATGTGGTCCCATCCTCAAAAATGGCCGAAGTCTCTGTGAATTTCTTCACATTAGGCTTTACGGACACAATACCACACAGAATGCAAGCTGGGAGCTCATCATTAAATACAGGTTCTTTCCTCAGGACTCTGTATGGAAAACAGAGATAATTATTAGAAGTGTAATATTTCCCTCTTGTTTAATTGGTCCATATATAAATTGATAAGCAAAAAGTGGCCCAATATTTTTTTTTTCTGAGCCATAGAGTATCTCCAATATGGCTGAAGAACAAAATTGATGGGAGGCAACATTGGGAAGTAAGAGAAGTTGCCGTTTGCTGGCCCCATCTCTATTTTCTGTGATCCTTCTCTTCCATGGAGCTCTTTCCAAATCCCAGAATAAAGACTTATGCCCAGTTCCCTGTTAAAGCCTGTTTCAGGAAAAACTCTGAAGTGAGGGTACTTCAGTGTTTACATTTTTTTAATTTGCTACTTATTCAGTGGGAACTTTGATAAGATTGTTTTTTAAATTCTTGGTGTCTCATATTTCTCATCTGGAATGTCAGTAATGTTTGTACTACCTCAGAAGTTCCCTAAATTATATAGAGAGTTTTGCACAGTCTCTAGCATGTGCATAGAGCTTGAAAATGTTAACTGCTATTCTTAATTCCGTATACTCCAAGTTGGTCATCATAATGTGGAGAAGATCAAATAGGAGGAGGAAAGTCAAAGGTGTGAAAGCTGCAGCTGGGCTCTTGAGGGATGAAGTTTGAGCCCTGTGCAGACAGAGGCACCAGTCAGGTGAAGGAGGGAGCACCCAGGAATTTAAATAAGGCCAGAGGGAGGGTGCCAGTTTGAGGTTTTGGCGACTGCAAATCTGGAAAGAGAGAGCTTTGGACTACTTTTTATTGAATAATATCTGTAGTGGGAGCAGAGAAATCTGAACTCGGGAATGAACGTGAATACAGTTGAAGGAAAGAGTGTTGTTCTTGTATGGCTGTGGGAGCTGTGAGAGAGTGCTACAGGCAGATTCCACTGGAGAACAAACTGAGTTGGACAACGAGATTGGTTGGAATCTTGGAAGAAGGCTTGACTCACTTGCACTTATTACCTGCCGTGTATGTTAAACCTGTGGCCATCAGGTTTTCACCTCCACCACCACCACACTGAAACGGCTCTTGTCAAGGCCGTCAGAATCAGGCTCTCAGATCCAGTGGTCCACCCTCACTTTCACTTTTACTCAACTTAGCATTTAACACAGTTGACGGTTTTTTCTTTCTTGAAACACTGTATTCATTTTGTTTCCAGGTCATCACTCTCTCTCAGTTCCTTTCCTACTTTCCTGGCTATTCTTTCTCTGTCTCCCACAGATGTCTTCTCCTCTTCTCCTCTTCCTGACTTCTGACAGTGGCATACCTCAGGACTCAGCCCTCAGATCTTTAGTCTCCTCCATTTACACACATTCAAGAGATGTCATCTAGTTTCATTTCTTCAGGAAAAATTTTCACATGACTCCAAAGTTTTAACTTCTGGTTTGAGCCTCAAAGTCAGTGTTTCCCACTGCTGGTCAACATTCTTCTACCTGAATGTCTAATAGGCAATCTAATTTTAATATGTCTAAAACTGAACTTCTGTTCCTCCTGTAGTTTTTCACATTTTAGTAAATGTCAGTGTCGTCCTTTTTCAAGTGTCTTGAAAGACATTCTTACCCCCTCCTTGCTCTCTCATCCACTATCCAGTCCACAGGAAATCCTATTCGGGTCTACCTTCAAGCTATCCAGAAATCTGCCCTATTCTGACCACTCACTGCTAACAAATTTGGTCCAGACCAACATCCCCTCTTATTCAGGTTTTTGAGAGTAGCTTTTTAACTGGTCATTTCGTTTCCTTCCTTGCCCTGCCCTTACATTGAATGATGACCACAGCAGCTGATCAATCTCTGCAATGCTAACTTAGGTCTTGTCATTCATTTGCTCAGATGCCTGCTGTGGTTTCCCATTGCTTTCAGCATAAAAGCCAGAGTCCTTACAATGATCTACAAGGCCCATGCCATCCAACAATTTTTATGTCTCTGGTTTTATCTCCTGGCGCTCTCTCCTCATTCTCTTTTCTCCAGGAAGAGAAGCCCCATTGTTGTTTGTTGATCATGCCAGCTCCGCCTGTGAAGAGACAATGCCCTGGCTGTGTCCTTAGTCTGGAATATCCTTCCCCAGAGACCCTCATGACTCATTCCCTCAACTCCTTCAGAGGTTTTCTTTAAAGTCTCCTTCTCTCTGAGACATACTCTGACGACTCTATTGGAAATTGTCCTGACAGCACTTGCCATTACCTTTATCTGCTTTGTTTTCTTCCCCAAAGCACACATCGCCATATCTTATGCTATTGTTTGTTGTCTGTTTCCCACCACTTAGAATGGAGGTTCCATGAGGACAGGGATTTTTGCCTGTTTTGTTCACTGCTATATCCTCAGGGCTAAACACAGGACCTGGCATATAATAAACGTGTAATAAATGTTTGTCAAATTAATGAATTCACTTTGTTGTAAACAGCTCATAACTTGGGTTTTTCAACTCATGTCAAAGTCATTTCTTGTTATGTTGCTGGCTTGGAGGATCTTATAGGAGAAGATGGGAAGAAGACTGAAGATGCAAGCATTGGCATGTATGTGTTTAGTGAGAGGGGTCCGTTAAGGAGTGGGTAATGAAATGGAAAGGGAAAGGTAGGACAGGAAAAGTTCTCTTGCTGTGCTTAACTTTGCCATTAAATGACAGGCAGTAGAGCAAGTGGCCAAGAGTGAGAGGCTCTGGAATCAGCAGATCTGGGTTTGTTTTGAATGCTGCTTCTACTTTCTAGCTGTGGGAACTTAGTAAAGTTATTAACTACACTGAAACTCAGTTATCTCATCTCTAAAATGGAGATACTAATAGAGCTCTCTTCATAATTGTTGTAAGGATAAAACAAAATAATACATGCCAGAGCCTTAGCAGAGTCTTGCTAAATCTCTGACATGTATAAAATGCTTAAAAGAAGTTAACTTTGATTATCATTACTCCCGGGACTAATTCTTGGGGCATTATATAATTTTCCAGCTGTGTAAATATAGCAAGGATTGTAAAATAGGAAATCACTCTTAATTTTTGCAGTTCTTTATCTTCTGATAGATGAGATGTGATTGCTAATATTTTTATTTGTTTTGGAGTTACAGGACATTAAGGGTTGTTGACACTGAACTAAAGGCCAGTAGGCAAATCACGTTTAACTCTGCATTACCCATTTAAAGGCATCAAGCCATAGTTTTCATGCTTGAATCTTGCATTCATCTGCTTCATGTACAACCAGTCAGAGATGGCTGTTGGTAAATTGTTCTTGAGGAAGGTTCCAAATCGAGTGATAAGCACCATGTCCCAGGGATAACCATTGTCCCAGACGCGGCTCATCACCCAGGAGCCACTTCTGGAGCTGATCACGACCTTAAAAAACACCATTTCAACCATGAAATTAGTGACCATTTGTAGTGGATATTCTGATGAGCTCCCCAGATCCTTCTTGAGGAATGGATCTATTACCCCAGCTGCAGAAAGTGGTGTCAGAAGGCATCTCTCATCTGTCAGTCCTCTTTGACAGTTGTTTTGGCTGAAGAGAGGGTCCTCACCCAACATCTTCTATTCTTTCTGAGTTTCCTCCATCTAGTGACTGGTCAATGCAGGCATATAAAGGCCCAGTCCCTCACCTCAAATTGGGGCAATGCCCAAGGACCATTCCAGCTTCAAAGTAAACAGAAGTTTTCTTCCCTTCCTGCAGAAGTATGGATCCTGAGACTGCTCCCAAATAAATTTCTGAACTTGACATCTGCGTCTTAGGGTCAGCCACCCTGCCATAGTGCTGCAGGCAAATTTTCATATTTTAATCAATCCCTGCTACAGGTGACTAATAACTTAATTCTAGTCACGTTTTCCCTAGTGCTTATCTAACTATTGCTGTCTACAAATAAGCAATTATGATCTCAAAATAGACGTTTTAAAACAAAATGCCTGCTACTATCTGGAAAGAAGGTGAGAAATTTGGAATCAGAAAACCACACGCTCAAACACTGACTCTCCTACTTATTAATTATGTGATTTGAAAAAATTCCTTTAACTTCTCTAATCTTGTTCCCTCATTCCTAAAATGGAGAGAATTGAATTTGCCTCATCAAATTTGTGTAAGGGTTAATTCGATGTGATAAACTATGTCACATGGCTAACGTTACCTGGCAGATAGTATGTGCTCAGTAAATGTCAGTTTCCTCTCCTTCCCCTTCTGTTATGCTAATCCCTAATAGTGTAGTTTTCAGGCTTTGTCTTTTTTAAAACCAATTTTTATATACCGTATCACTTCAAGGCATTTGTTATAAGAGGAACTAGACAAATAAGAAGAGACTAAAGGAGTCTGGGCGTGGTGGCTCACGCCTATAATCCCAGCACTTTGGGAGGCCGAGGCGGGCAGATCATCTGAGGTCAGGAGTTCGAGACCAGCCTGGCCAACATAGTGAAACCCCATCTGTACTAAAAATACAGAAATTAGCTGGGTGTGGGGTGTGGTGGCAAGTGCCTGTAATCCCAGCTACTCAGGCTGAGATGGGAGGATTGCTTTAACCTGGGAGATGGAGGCTGCAGTGAGCCGAGATTGTGCCACTGCACTCCAACCTGGGCAACAGAGTGAGACTCTGTCTGGGAAAAAAAAAAAAAGAAGAGACTAAAGGATCAATTAATTAAATAGAGAGCCTCTGAAATTGGTCTTCCCTCTAATTTATCACATATGCAAATAATCACATATACAAATACAAATCTCTTAAAACTATGAGTTCATCATAAATTTCCTGAATCTCAGAAGCTGAGATAATGATTTACCTTTATTTATGCAGAAATCTAATTATTTTATCCTGTCATTCAAGTTCTTAAAATATGTGATATAACCTGATTCCAATCTTTCTTTCCTGTAACTCAATCCTATATCTACTGTTCCTTGGATTCAGAAGCTTTGGCTTTCAGTTCTGTAACCCTTCAGTGGCTCAAACATTAATTTTCCCGATGACTTTCAAGAAGACAATTGACATTTCTGGTCCTCATTTATCCTTTCTGTAATAAAACTACCTTCTTCCCAAAAGCAAAGGAGCTCATTTACAGGAAGGTATTTGAGTACCATAATGTCTCATATAAATTGTTAGCATTAAGAACCTCCATTCGGCTGGGGTCGGTGGCTCACGCCTGTCATCCCAGCACTTTGGAAGGCCAAGGCGGGCGGATCACAAGGTCAGGATATAGAGACCATCCTGGCTAACATGGTGAAACCCCATCTCTACTAAAAATACAAAAAATTAGCCAGGCGTGGTGGCGGGCGCCTGTAGTTCCAGCTACTCCGGAGGCTGAGGCAGGTGAATGGCATGAACCGGGGAGGTGGAGATTGTGGTGAGCCGAGGTCATGCCACTGCACTCCAGCCTGGGCGACAGAGCGAGATTCCTTCTCAAAAAAGAAAGAAAAAAAGAAAAAAAAGAAAAAAAGAAAAAAACAACCTCCATTACAGCAAGATGAAACTATAACCTACAATAAATATACAGCACCCATTTTTTTGTCTTCATGCCTCTGCTCAAGGCATTTCCAATTCTAAGAACAGCCTCTGTCGCCTCTTCAGTCACATGATTTAAATTTATTGTTCAAGGACTGGCTCAGTTCTACCTCCTTTGTGAAGCATCCAGTTTTGGAATCATAGCATTTAGTGCCTGAATCACTTGTTTATCCTTTATTCCAGTGACAGCTCTTATTCCAGAGCAGGGATCATGCCTGTTATGTTCACCACTCTCTTCAGCACCCAAGCCAGTGCCTGGCACATAGTAGGCTCTCAATAAGTAGTCATGGAATAAATGTATGCATGCATGCATAAATGAATGAATAAATGAGCCACTCTATATTGCTTAAATCCTGTTCAAAAGCTTTAACTTTATCACAAGCCCCAGAAGTACGTTCTATTTTTATCTGTTTTACCATTGAGAAAACTGCCTCAGAGAGATTGAAGGACTTGCCTGAGTCTCAGAGTTATAACCTTAACCCTAAATCTGTGCTAGTTTTAGAGAAATTGATCAGAGACATTAGGCACCAAATGTCCTGAAGAAGGAGATTGTTGAATGACAGTATTACTCCTTGCTGATGCTCTGCCTTTGTCTATGAAGTGATTTAAAACCTCAGCTGTTACTTGGGGAAGCTCAGTTATGTGAAATACCACTTAGTCTTTACATCAGATACCCTTCCTTCCTCCCCCACATTTCCTATCACACCTTTCCAATGATAATAACTCTTCTGTCAGTAAAGAGAGTTGCCTGAGTACCCGGGGAGTAGTACCTGTTCTGCTGTGTGGCTGAGTTCTGTGGCAATATCACAGCCCGAATTCCCCAGGCCAACCACCAGGACACGCTTTCCTTTGAATACACCTGGTTCTTTGTAGTCCCTGCTGTGAAAGCATTTGCCTTTAAAGTGGTTTAGTCCTGAGTGAAAAGCGAGAAATATATGACAATTTGAGTCATATATTTAAACAAAGACTTTAACAGAAGCAACCTTGTGAATAGATGCAGTCACAATAATGTGCTATTTTAACACACCAAGCGTATTAGATATAACAGAAGTATATTTTAATTTAACCTGCTTGTACCTTTAGAAAAAAGAAGACATTATCGAGATATTCATTTTTGTCAGTTACGTGGCTAGCAGCTTCAATTGTGGCCTTACCTGGAAAGGACTCTTTTGGTAGGTTGGGATAGACATGATGTCCAGAACAAACCATCACAGCATCAAAGACAGCCGATTCTCTTTTACCATCCCTTTCAGTGGTAACATCCCATTGGCCAGTAGTTGCAAAATCAGGACGTTTATTTACACTGGATACAAATGTCTAAGAGAAATACAGAAAGAAACCCCCCTTTTCTATGCTAGCAAATGGATTAGGCAGAAACAGTATGAAAAAAGAGAAAGTGGGTTAGTAAAAGTATTTAACTAATTATTAAGATACATATTACAAATTTAAAATTCCCTCAGAATTAATCAAAACACTAAATGGTATCTGCCTATCTATTTGTCCCTGCATGATTTCTTGTGCATAACCAGTATTTTCTGGAGTACAAGAGTGACACCCCTTGGAGATATGGCAGTGACTTCAATTACAATTTACAAGAGGTATACGTCACGTATACTAGAAAATCTGATGGCCAATAATGTTCTGGATCACATTCCCATATGTTCTGGTTCAGTACATCAAAGATAGCTCAAAGATAGACATACTGAACCAGAATATATGAAAATGTGATCCAAAAAATTATTAAATTTGTTAAATTAAAATTAAAACTATTAAATTCAAATTTCTAACACGCTCCTAGGTGATGCTGATGTCACTTGGACTATACACTGAGTAGCTTTGACTAGATTATCAATAAATATTTCTTCACAGTTAAATGGCTGCCTGTTGATGTGCTCCCTGTTTTAAAAAAATCTTTCAATTCTTCTGATTATATTGGAAAAAGAATCTCTATTTGGTATTAATTGTTCTTAAAAAGTTTATTATATACTATTTCATATATATAGGAGAATACACACACAAACACACGTAACATTTTTGTTAGTTATGAAATATAATGACAACTTATGGACCCATGAGACCTAATACATCATTTGTTTAGAATAACTCTGGGATTATTTAGTTAATTAGTTACGCTATTGCATATATCAACTTTTTTTTGTATAGGTGTCTGTTTGCTGCTGCCTTACAGAAATGCAATCTATTTTTATATATTGATCTTATATACCACCATCTTGCCTAACTTTTTTTGTATTGCTATTAATTCTAGTAATTTATCTATTCTTTTAGAATACATAGACAATCACATTATCTTCAATAACTGTGTTTTACTTTCTTTTGAGTTGTCATTCATTTATTTTTCTTTACTTACTGTACTGTTTCTTCAATTTCTTAAGACTATTGAAAAGAAGTAATTACTATTGAAAACAGTAATTAGGAATTCTTATCTTGTTCTGAAACTTTACAGTGAATGCTTCTAACTTTTCATTCTTTAGCACAGCACTGACCAGTACCAATATAGTATGAGCAACATATGCAATTTAAAAATTTCTAAGGCTGGGCACGGTGGCTCACGCCTATAATCCCAGTGCTTTGGCAGGCCAAGGCGGGTAGATTACCTGAGATGGGGAGTTCGAGAACAGCCTGACCAACATGGAGAAACCCCATCTCTACTAAAAATACAAAATTAGTGGGGCATGATGGCGCATGCCTGTATTCTCAGCTACTTGGGAGGTTGAGGCAGGACAATCATTTGAACCTGGGAGGCGGAGGTTGCGGTGAGCCGAGATTGCACCATTGCACTCTAGCCTGGGCAGCAAGAACAAAACTCTGTCTCAAAAAAAAAAAAAAAAAAAAAAAAATTCTAATAGTCACATTAAAAAGTGAAAAAAATGTATAATTTAAATCTGTCTGTTATGTTAGCATTTCAAAATGTAATTAAAATTTATTAATACGGTATTTTACTTTCCTTTTTAATAATAAGACTTGGAAAGTAAGTGTATATTTTATATTTATTCCACATCTCAGTTTTGTGGCTAGTGGCTACTATATTGAACAGTGCAGATGTAAGATAAATTAAGATAAAGATTAAGATGATGTTTGTGTATGTTTTGCTGGTTCAAGACAATTCTGCTCTAAGTTTGGCAAGAGTTTTCTTTTGATTTTCTTTTTTTTTCTTTCAAGCACAAATAGCTGTTAAATTGATTTTTGAAGGATTTTTGCATTGATTTTCATGAAGGAGATTGACTTGTAATTTTCCTATTTCGTATGATCTGGTCCGCCTTTGATGTAAAGGTAATAATGTCATAAAATAACTTTGGAAATCATATCTCATTTTCAAATCTCTGAAAGTTTATAAAACTTTGAAGTAATTTGTTCACTGCAAATTTGGAAGTACTCACCCATGGAACTGCTTATTTTCTTTATGAGAAGATTTTTAATTTCTAGGTCAAAAGAACTATAAATCACCAAATGACAATTCAGGCTTTCTACTTATTATTGAGTGAGTTTTGAAAAGGTTTTGTTAAAAAATTGAGAAAATTTAACTAACTTAAAATATTACTTGGCAAACACTTTTATAGTATTCTTGTTATATTTTTTATTTCATCTGTATCCATTTTGTCTACCCTTTCCTTCTCAATATTATTTATTTGTGCCTTTGATTTTTTTTCCTTAAACTTCCAGCTATTTATCTATTGCTTATTTATTTTTTGAGACAGGGTCTCACTCTGTCACCCAGGCTGGAATGCAGTGGCGTGATCTCAGCTCACTGCAACCTCTACCTCCTGAGCTCAAGCAATCCTCCCACCTCAGCCTCTTGAGTAGCTGGGACCACAGGCATGCACCACCACATCTAGCTAATTTTTGGATTTTTTGTAGAGACGAGGTTTCTCCATGTCATCCAGGCTAGTTTCTAACTCCTGGACTCAAGCGATCTGCCTGCCTTGTCCTCCCAAAGTGCTGGGACTATAAGCATGGGCCATTGCACTTGGCCACTGTTCTTCATTTTATTAGTCTTTTCAAATAATTAACTTTCAATTTTGTACATATGCTTCATTTTATATTTCATAAATTTCTTCTTATATCCCCTTCATTCTATGTTCTTTGAGTTTATTCTGCCTTTCTTTCACTAATTTCTTAAACTTTCTTACCTTATTTTTAAACTTTTTTATTTTCTAATATAAACATTTACGTTTATAATTTTCATGAAAATTCCTGTTTCCCACAAGTATTGATACATAGACTAAATTAACATTCAGTTATAGATATTTTTAAATTCCCATTGAAATTTCTTCTTTGACCTATATGTTGTTTAGAAAAAAAGAGTTTTTAATTTCCAAATTCACAGGTATTTTACATTTATTTCTTTGGTATTGATTTGTAAATTAGTAGTGATTTGGTCTAAGAACTATAGGTGGTCAAATTTTGTGAATTTTCCATGTATCCTTGAGAAGAAGATAATTCTCTGAACCTAGAGTTAGAGAGGCCACACTGTTAAAAATGTTGACAGATTAGTAAGGGATACTGAAAGGAACAAGTGAGAATCCAGTAGCAGACATAGACTTCTTCAGCATTATGACAAGAGCTAAATTGTTGATAACATCTTACCTTAAATTGTATGTACTTCAGGAGGTTCTTTTCTTTGGCGAATGCAGTGAGATATTCCTGGATCTTGCTGTTGTGCATAAAGTTGGGGAAGTCATCAGGATATGGGAAGTCTGGGAAACACATCATCTCTTTGGAAGAGTTGGTAAAGACGGATTTGTAAATGCTAGCCCTGCCCTCCTCTGCATGGTCCTGTGAATGTATAGTTTCAAATGGAAGAGAATTGGTAAATGAGTATACTGATCATGGTCAGGACTAGTTCCAAGTAATTACAGTCATCCCTTGGTATCTATGGAGGGTTCCAGGACCTCTGTGGTTACCAAAATCTGCGATTGCTCAAGTCTCTTATATAAAATGATATAGTATTTTCATATAACCTATATACATAAACTTTGAATCATCTCTAGGTTACTTATAATACCTAATGCAATGTAAATGCTAAATGAATAGTTGTAGTGTATTTTTTAATTTTTATTTTTTATTAGTTTTTTTTGGATTTTTTTAATCAACGGTTGGTTGAATCTGTGGATACAGAACTTGCAAAAACAGATGGCCAACTGTATACTTATTTGAGTCATCCTTTATTCACAGTAAATTCAGTAAGACACACATAAATTAACTTCACTTCAACAATTGATGCTAGTCATGGAAACTTATTAAATTAACTTAGGATATGGAAGAATACCTTTCTTAATATCCTTTAAGAAAATAAATCTTAATCTTTTCTTTTCTAAGGGAAACAAATTTTAAATTTCATTATGTCCTTTAGGCCTATGCAACTAGAATCCTTTCATTCCCTTGAACTGTTTAATATGATGACAGAGATTTTTCAAAATTCAACTTTGTGTAATTTCGGTGTGTCAACTCATGAGCACGAGCATCTGATGGTCAATTTATAAAAGCAAACAGTAACAGGAGGTTGCAACTATTGATCAGATTTGTAAATGTAAGCATTTTAAGACTTAATTTTTTAAAAATTAACCTTAGAATTTATATAATGTATAAAATAAGGTTAACTATTTTGAATATAACACAGAATTTATGGGCATCACATGCCTTTTGAGTACTTATGTAAGTAACAAAGTTTTAGCTTTCAATGATGTAAAAATATCTGAATTTGCTTTAACTCTAAGGAACTATAGAACCATGCTAATAAAGCCTCAGAGGAAATGTTAAGTGATGATGAATAAAGAAAAAGGACATTGAAGGAAGAATGATCAGCAATGAGAAGGTTAGGACGTTGTGTTGTGGTTCTTTAGCCACACACTGAAACAAACTGGGAGATTTAAAAAAAAACACTGAGCATTAGGTCCCACTCTCAGAGAATTCGATTTAATTGACAAAAAGTTTTAAAAGCTCTTCAGGTAATCCTAAAGTGCAGCCAAGTTTGCAGTCCCAATGTAGAGTTCAACAGATAGAAGCTCATGACCAACAAGCTACAGTTACTGTGGAAGAGCTTACCATAGGACACATCTGTTACAGCTGTGAGCTCTACAAAGCAAGCTGTTGAATGAATAAAAGGCATTAAGTTAAAAAAAAGTACTGGTAGGAGCATAATTTGGAAGAGGTGGAGCCTTGGTTTAGCTCTGTTGAAGCACCAAGGTATTCACATCTCAAGTTTCATGATGAAAGATCAGATTGTAGATCACTATGCGTAGTTGCTATTTCATAGTGGAAAGTACTGAGCACTAGAAATTTCTAATTAGAGCTTATCTAACTCAAAGTTGTCAGGGCCCCCAGAACATGAAATTTTAGTATAATATTGGAATATTACAATCACATCAAAAGCCAATGTGGCTGCAGTTTCATTATTGACAAGTAATTAATTGGCAGATTAGTTGCCATGTTCACTCTAGAAAGCAGTGTGTTCTTGAAATAGGGCATGAGTTTTCTGCTGCTCACATGGTTTGTTGACCCTGCTGTAGGCAAGTGGGATGGGGAAGTAAAAGAATGTGTAGCTTTCTGTGGGTTGGGTAAGTTTAAAGAGATGATAATCAGCATAAAGAGAGAAGAAACATTAAAGGAAAAAATTGATATATAGTCTAGAAACAAATCAGAAGTTAAAAAAGGGTGGTATGCCCAGATGAAAGCCTCTATTCATAAAACTTCATGCAAAATTTCATATAATTTACTGATTCATTGTTTGGGGAGCTCCTGAGAAAAGAGGACATTTTACCCAGATCCGTGGCCTAATCAGAAATGTGGCCTGTGATTAGGCCACAGATCTGGGTGAAATGTCCTCCTTCTGTGACCAAAGAAGGTGAGAGAAATATATCATTTTGGTTCTAGATCAGGGTTAGAAGTCAGAACTAGAAGGGCATAGGAAAGTGCTATAGTAAACAGCTCCAAAATTTCAACTATATGCACCCTTAGTGTTAGTTAAGTTTTAACCAATGTTTGGATCTCTCTGAAATTTAAAAAAATGATAATGTAAAATGATGATGTTAGAAACCAAAGGTAAGGCAAATACAAAATTAACACAATTTTAAAACAATCTCTAATGTGAATACTCAGCCTATTGCTGCACACTTCTAGTGATCTGAGAAACACTGCTGGTTACTCCATCATTTGCAATCCATACGCCCCCTCACAGTAGTAAAATAGGAAACACTGAAAAACCAAGGTATTTGTTTCTTATGGCCGCTGCAATAAATTACTGCCAACTTAATGGCTTAAAATAATAGCAATTGATTCACAGTTCTAGAAGTCAGCAGTCAGGAAACACTGTAAGTGGGCTGAAAACAAGGTGTGACAGTGCCAGGTTCATTTCAAGAGGCTCCAGGAGAGAATCCATTCCTTGCCTCTTCTGGCTTCTGGTGGATGCTGGTATTTCTTATTTTTTTTTTCAGTGGCAAGAGCCCACTTGTATGCCTTCACTCATGGCCGCTGTGACCATCTTCAAAGATACAGCATAGCACCTTCAAATTTCTCTCTTTCTGTTGAGGTCATCACATCACCTTCTCTCTTCTCTTTGTGTTAAATCTCCATCTGCCTCTCTCTTTTAAGGATGCATTCGTTATAGCATTTGGGGCTCACCCACATAATACAGAAAATCTGTCCATCTTAAGATTTTTAACTTAATTATATTTGCAAATATCCTTTTCTCTTATAAGGTAAGTAAGATAACATTTACAGTTCCAGGAATTTGGATGTGATATCTTTGAGGAGGGGCATTGTTCAATCATTCAGCCTATTACAGGACATCCTCTGGTTCCCAAGGATTCACATTCATCCCATCTGCAAAATACATTAATCCAATCCCAACATCCTCTAAGTCTCAACCCATAGCAGCATGAAATCAACTTTCAACTCTCATTTATATATTTTCAATTCAAAAGTCCCAAATCTATACCCAAAGGATTATAAATCATGCTGCTATAAAGACACATGCACACGTATGTTTATTGCGGCACTATTCACAATAGCAAAGACTTGGAATCAACCCAAATGTCCATCAGTGACAGACTGGATTAAGAAAATGTGGCACAGATACACCATGGAATACTATGCAGAAATAAAAAAGGATGAGTTTGTGTCCTTTGTAGGGACATGGATGCAGCTGGAAACCATCATTCTCAGCAAACTATCGCAAGAACAGAAAACCAAACACTGCATGTTCTCACTCATAGGTGGGAACTGAACAATGAGATCACCTGGACTCGGGAAGGGGAACATCACACACCGGGGCCTATCATGGGGAGCGGGGAGGGGGGAGGGATTGCATTGGGAGTTATACTTGATGTAAATGACGAGTTGATGGGTGCTGACGAGTTGATGGGTACAGCACACCAACATGGCACAAGTATACATATGTAACAAACCTGCACGTTAGGCACATGTACCCTAGAACTTAAAGTATATATAAAAAAAAAAGTCCCAAATCTCATCATCATATAAATTATCCAAATCAGGTATAAATGAGTCTCTGGGTATGGACCAGGATGAGGCAAAATTTCTATCTGTGAATCTGTGAAACTAGAAAACAAGTTATCTTCTTCCAAAATACAATGGTGGGACAAGCATGGGTAACACTTATAGACATTCCCATTTAGCCAGGGAGGAAAAAGGAGGGAAGAAAAGAATCACTAATCCCAAACTATTTGAAATCCAGCAGGACAAATTCCATTAGGCTTGAAGGCTGTGGCTCAAGCCTCTGCCCTCAGGGCCTGAGGCTCTACCCTCTGGGCTATCCTTTCTTTTTCTTGAAGGGTAGCACATGTTGCAGTTCAGTTTTATCAACGTATGATGCCAGCTTCAAATTTTAAAGTCTTCCTTGAGCAGCAAGAAAGGCAAATTAGCTGTCTTTAGCTGTGTTCCTCTCAATAGCCATATCAGCAGTGTGTTCTATCTTCAGCAACATCTTGCAAAGTAAGTTTGAGTATGAGGCTTTAGTTAAGATCACTGTGTATAAAATATGGCAGGCCAGACACGGTGGCTCATGCCTGTAATTCCAGCGCTTTGGGAGGCTGAGGTGGGTGGATCACCTGAGGTCAGGAGTTCGAGACCATCCTGGCCAACATGGCGAAATCCCATCTCTACTAAAAATACAAAAATTAGTGGGTTGTGGTGGCGCACACATGTAACTACTTGGGAGGCTGAGGCAGGAGAATCCCTTGATCCCAGGAGGCAGAGGTTGTAGTGAGCTGAGATTATGCCATTGCACTCCAGCCTGGGCAACAAGAGAGGAACTCAGTTTCAAAAAAAAAAAAAAAAAAAAAAGACATGGTCAGCTCAATAGACCACTTGGTGAAATGGCAACCAGCAATTTACAAAGGAGTCAAGAATAGGATGGAGAGAAAGGCAAGCTTGAATTGGGATCTTTTCTCCAACATTATCAGCTGTATGATTTTTTTTCTTTTCTTTTTAAGCCTCAAATTCATTTGTAAAAGGAAAAAAATATACCTAGCTTATAGGATTATTATAAATATTTAATTAAATAGAAAAAGTCATGTATCATATAGAACGTGCTTGATAAAATAGCCCTAAGTTTGATCACAAAGAAACAAAAATAACAACAACCAAAAAGCCCTAAGAATCACCAGTGTGTTAATCTGTAGCCCTGTCAACACATTCCAATAACATATAGTAGGCTCCACAACATTGTATAAGATGCTGGGTAGTTTCAAGAGTTTTTTGCAGTTTGCAAAATATCTATATTAATAAGAATGATATCTCATGTCTTTATAATATTTAAAGAGCCGTTATAGACGCTGTTTCATTAAATACAACTTCTTCATTGAGGTAAATGATATAATACTGATTTTGCATTTGAGAAGGAAATAGTGGTTTAAAAGGGTTATTGATCTTCCTAAATTTGCATATATACTAATGGGTTTATCAGGAGAAGAAAAATAAGACTTAGGCAATAAGGCTGGAAGACTGTACTGATTGAGTGGAGAACATAGGGAAGCCCCATTCCTGCTGCTGTTTGGCAACACATGAAGTGATTTAATGATGTCTGCTGTAGAACCCTTATTATAAATGCATGGGACAAAGGGGCATTGAAGAACTTCAAAGCAATTCTCAATTATGTAGTTTCACAAGACCAAAGTCAGCACTTGAAACTTTAAAATCCATGGTCCGACTCACTTTGGCAACCTCACCAAATGAATGGGAAAAGCCAACAACAATAAAAAATTATCTAGGAATCCATTTAACCAGAGGTGAAAGATCGCTATGGGGAAAACCACAAAACATGAATAAAAGAAATTGTAGCTGACACAAACAAATGGTAAAACATCTCCTGCTCATGGATTGGAAGGGCCAATATCATTAAAATTACCATATGCCCAAAAGACTTAATGCAATTCCTAACAAAATATCAATGTTATTTTTACAGAATTAGAACAATTCTAAAAATTCATACAGAACCAAAAAAAAAAAAAAAGCCCAAACAACCTAAGCAATTCTAAGCAAAAAGAACGAAGCTGGAGGCATCATATTACCTGACTTCAAATTACAGTACAAGGCTATAGTAATTCAAATAGCATGGTACTGGTATAAAAATAGACACATAGATCAGTGGAACAGAATAGATAACTAAGAAAGAAAGCCTCATCCCTATAGCCAACTGATCTTCAGCAAAGTTGACAACAGCATTCACTGGGGAAAGGACACCCTATTCAGTAAATTGTGTTTGGAAAATGAATTGCCATATGCAGAACAAAAGTGAACCGCTATCTCTTACCATATACAAAAATTAACTCAACATAGATTAAAGACTTAAATGTAAGACCCGAAACTACAAAAATTCTAGAAAAAAACAGGTAAAACTCTTTCACCTAGGCTATAACTAAGAATTTATGACTAAGGCCTCAAAAGCAAATGTAATGAAAACAAAAATAGATAATCTAAAAACTTTTTTCACATAAAAATAAATAGTTAACAGAGTGAACAGACTACCTTCAGAATGGGAGAAAATATTTGTGAACTATGCATCTAACAAAGGACAAATATCCATAATTTATAAGGAACTCAAGCAACTCAATTTTTAAAGAAGCACAGATAACACCATTAAAAAGTGGGAAAAGGAGATTAAATAAGCATTTTTCAAAAAAAGACATACTAATGGCCAATAAACATGTGGGAAAATGCTTAACATCATGAATTACAGAGAAAATGCAAATTAAAAGTAAAATACTATCTTACACCACAGCAAAATACTATCTTACACCAGTGTGAATGGCTGTTATTAAAGTCAAAAAGGCCAGGCACGGTGGCTCATGCCTATAATCCCGGCACTTTGGGAGTCCGAGGCCAGAGGATTACCTGAGGTCAGGAGTTTGAGACCAGCCTGACCAA
Organism: Chlorocebus sabaeus; assembly: GCF_047675955.1. Taxonomy (NCBI): domain Eukaryota; kingdom Metazoa; phylum Chordata; class Mammalia; order Primates; family Cercopithecidae; genus Chlorocebus; species Chlorocebus sabaeus. The sequence continues at coordinate 58,589,076 of NC_132928.1, forward strand.
CATGGTGAAACTCTGTCTCTATTAAAAATACAAAAATTAGCTGGGTGTAGTGGCGGGTGCCTGTAATCCCAGCTACTCAGGAGGCTGAGGTAGGAGAATTGTTTGAACCCAGGAGGTGGAGGTTGCAGTGAACTGAGATGGTGCCACTGCACTCCAGCCTGGGAGACAGATTGAGACTCCAACTCAAGGAAAAAAAAAAAAAAAAAGAGAGAGTAAAAAAATAACAGATATTGGTGGGTATGTGGAGAAAAAGAAACACTGTTGGTCGGAATGTAAACTATAGAAAACAGTATGGAGATTTCTCGAAGAATTAAAAATAGATTTACCATTTGATCCAACAATGCCCCTACTAGATATCTACCCAAAGGAAAAGAAGTCGTTATATAAAAGATTCCTGCACCCATATGTTTATCACAGCACCATTCACAGTAGCAAAGAAATAGAATCAACCTTGTCCAACAAGGATGATTGAATAAAGAAAATGCGGTATATTCATACATACATGTATACATACACACAGTTACATATACATATATATACACACACATACGTATGTGTGTGCATATATACATACATATATATGTATATGTAACTGTGTGTGAATTATGTCTTCTGCAGCAACATGGATGGAACTGGAGGCCATTATCTTAAGTGAAATAACTCAGAAACAGAAAGTCAAATACCACATGTCCTCTCACTTATGATTGGGAGCTACATAATGTATACACATTGACATAGAGTATGGGAATAATAGACATCGGAAACCTGAAAGGGTAGGAGAGTGGGAAGGGGTTGAGGTATGAGAAATTACTTAATAGGTACAATGTACATTATTTGGGTGATGGCTACACAAAAAGCCCAGACTTAACTACTACACATTATATCCATGTAATAAAACTGCACTTGTACCCCCTAAATCTGTAAAAAAAAAAGAAAAAAAAAGATGTGAAAAGTTATTGTGTTTTAAATGAGTAAATAACTTAATTATAACTACATAAACCTAACTAATATTTACCACGAATTTTATGTCCAAGTGGCTCTTATTAATGATCTATCAAGGGAGAATTCTGTAATGGAGAATTTCAAAGCCATTGTCTAATTTACTTCTGACTTGCAAGAAGGTTATTTTCCAACTTGTACTGTACTTAGTGGATTCCATTGTGGATCCACTGTACTTAGTGGATGACACTGTACTTAGTGGATTCCAATTCTAACAGATATGGTAACTGCCATGGTAGCAGGTTTAGAAACCTGTGTGCACAGAGCATGTTCTTATACACTTCCCAACCTATTTCCCTGTCTATTACAACAATATGCTACTCACTGAAAATTTCCACAGGCCCCCAATGTCATTGCTCTTCTCAAAGCAGGTGGGCTCCAGCCCCTCTTCCAGACAGCTCCTGATGGAGGCCAAGCCACTCACGCCAGCTCCAATGATGGCTACTTTCTTCCCCATGGTCACCTGTGCAAAGGCCCAGAGAACATTTCCAGTAACAACATTGCTGAAAATTTATTTACTTATTTATCTGTTTTGATTTCACTCTTTGGCTTCATAAAAACTTACTTCTTAAGAAACACTGGCTGAGTATGGTAGCTCATGCCTGTAATCCCAGCACTTCGGGAGGCTGAGGTGGGAGGATCACTTGAGCCCAGGAGTTTGAGACCAGTCTGGGTAACAGAGTGAGACCCTGTCTCTACAAACCAAACCAAACCAAAACAAAAAACAACAACAAAAAAATCAGCTGGATGTGGTGGCGCGTGCCTGTACTCCCAGCTACTCAGGAGGCTGAGGCAGGAGAGTTCAGGAGTTCCAGGCTGCAGTGAGCTGTGATTGTACCACTGCACTCCAGCCTGGGTGACACAGTAAGACCTTGTCTCTAGAAAACAAATTCCTTTTAGTGATCTAACTACATTTTCATTTCTCTCTAATTTCTAAAGAGAAAATTTTCTTCTGAAAAAAAATAAATAAACACTTTGTTTTTAGTCATCAGCTCTCCAAAAGTAAGAGACTGATGACCCAGTATACATGTTTGTCTTTTTTGCTTTTGGAGTTTGTAATTTACTGTCTACCAAAAAGAGTAAGCAGAAGAAATAAAAGAAGATTCACAACTAAAACACATGTAGACATATCCACCTACCCACCCACATACATATGCCTGTATTTGGGAATGAAGAAACATATATGTATATGTACACACACACACAATCTGTATCCTTTTTCTACTTTGATACAGATAATGAGGAACAAAGTCTGAAGATGTCTGTATTTCAGTGTGCCAGGTAGTCACCCCTTCTCCCCACCAACAATGTTCTTCACCTTCTCAATTAAAAAGACAAGTAAATGGTGCATACCTATAGTCCCAGCTACTCTGGGACTGTATATTCCTGTTGAGCAGGGATACCACTTGAGCCCAAGAGTTTGAGGCTGCAGTGAGCTATGGTTGTGGCACTGCACTCTAGCCTAGGTGACAGAGTGAGACCTTCTCCCAGGGAGGAGGAGGGGGGGAAATAAAAGTCATGTTCTTACCTAAAAACAATTTTTTCCCACTATCTTCAACCTTCATTCTCCTCTAAGAAAATTACATTTCCTAACTTTTTATTTTCTTCTGTTCCTGACACTGTCTTTAGGCTCTACCACTACTTCTTTCACTATTTTTTTTTTTTTCTTTTTAGACAAAATCACATAGCTATGCAGGGAAATAGACTTGGATGATAAAACTCATGATCCGTGATTTCTAGAAACAAACTGCCTGAATTATATCATTCTCATTCTAGCCATATTTGGTATAAAACTACAGCATGCTCCTTCTTCGTTTACCCATCCCACCCTCAACCCTTTACCATATCATCCTTTTTTTCTTTTTTCTTTTCTTTTCTGTTTTTTGTTTTTGAAAAGGAGTTTCTCTCTTGTCCAGGTTGGAGTGCAATGGCGCAGTCTCAGCTCACTGCAACCTCTGCCTCCTGGGTTCAAGTGATTCTCCTGCCTCAGCCTCCCAAGTAGCTGGGATTACAGGCTTGCACCACTACGCCTGGCTAATTTTTATATTTTTAGTAGAGATTGGGTTTCACCATATTGGCCAGGCTGGTCTCAAACTCCTGACCTCAGGTGATCCACCCACCTTGGTCTCCTACCTTTTAAATTTTTCTACCTGTTCTTTTCTTCTCTTCTTCTGTATGTCTATGTCCTGTCCAACGTCTGGGCAGTTTGAAAGAGAAAATGTTCTAGTGAGCCCAAATATTAGGAAGATTGTTGGAAAATGGGAGGAGCCGCTCTTAAAGAGATAGTCATTTCTTGGTCCTTGAATGGGTGAGCACACACCAGCTCTGTGATGGATGGGACTCTAGGCCAGTCTCCCATGGCCACCCAGTTTTTGCTTTTCCTTTGATTATAGTAAACACAAGCTGCTGGTTATACTCTTGGACCCTTGGCCTGGGAGTCAAGCAGTTTCTCCCAGGTGACTTTGCAGTTCTCTACTCCATTTCATTATGTGTTATTTCAAAGTTTACCTTGTTTTCCTTATTCCTAGTTCTTTTGTGGGTACCTCATAGTAGTCCTCCAAATACTGTAGAAACTTAGCTACTTAATTAAGATAGCCCAGGAAGGAGGATGACTTTGCTCTCTCTTTTCATGTCCTGTCTTGGAATTTTGGGGTCAAAGGCCTATATTTCTCAAACTTGTATTTACTTGTTTCTGAGTACAGTGTGTGGTCACAGAAAAGATCAAAATTCCACAAATTGATCTGTTAGTACCAGGAACCAGGTAGAATTAGTACTGGGTAAAATTATGTTGGCAGTAAGACAAAATAAACTGCACTTAACTCCCAGTCATGAAATACAGTAAAATTTCAAAAAAAGTTTTCCCATCAACTATATTTCGATGTCACTTAGAATTATAACATCTCACTCATTTTATCTAGTTAACCCCTTCATTCAGCAAGCGATACTTAGCATAAACTAGTATATGTCTAATTTTGAGGAATTACTCTTCATGCCTTTTGAAGACAGAACTCTTCATCTCTGAAATGTGAGAGTATGATAGATTTCAAATCACTTGTATAGCTCTGTGGCCTTGGGCAAGTCACTTAACCTTTCCAAGTCTTGGTTTACTCATTAATAAAATAGGGATAAATGCACTATGACTATCTGTCTGACTTTTTTTTAAAAAAACAAGAATTAGAGGATTGAAGGGCATGTACACATAAATACGTTTATACATATGTACCTATAAAATGTGGCATATAGTTAAAAATGAGCAAACTGACTTGTAGATAAAAATTAAGTCATAGGTTCACGAAGTTTTCTAGGGCTGCAATTCAGATGATATGATTTTCTCTGCTCTCATTTTACATAGAACTCCTTTTCAGTTTTTAATGCTACACAAATAGCATTAAAATAATGCAAAGAAAAGATTGTGAATACTTTAGGAAGCAATACTATTCCTACAGCCTTATTCATTTAAAGACAGGCAGGACACACCCAATTCTACCTTGGCTTCCGATGTTTTATCTCTCTAGGAGGTGAAAAGGCCACCTATTCTTTGCTGTCCTTCACAAGAATATATCTATAGTAGACACATGTATTAGTCCTGTCTCTCTTTAGCCTGTCCTTTGCTTGCCACAGCTTTCTGCAAAGCCCCTTTTTATTTTCTATTTATTATTATTATTATTTTTTTAGAGACGGAGTCCCATTCTGTCACCCAGGCTGGAGAGCAGTGGCGATATCTCAGCTCACTGCAACCTCTGTCCCCCGGGTTCAAGCGATTCTCCTGTCTCAGCCTCCTGAGTAGCTGGGATTACAGGCGCCTGCCACTGCACCCAGCTAATTTTTTGTATTTTTAGTAGAGACAGGGTTTCACCATCTTGGCCAGGCTGGTCTTGAACTGCTGGCCTCGTGATCCACTCGCCTCGGCCTCCCAAAGTGCTGGGATTACAGACGTGAGCCACCATGTCCAGACTGGAGCCCCTTTTTAAATCTTCAGAATCTCAAATGCCCAGGCTCTGTTTGGGGGAGTGGACATTCTCCATTGTCCCCTCTGAATCACAAAACTGCTAAGAAGAAACTTTCATCCCTGGATGGTTACTAGGTTATTGTTGCTGTTGGAAGATATGAGTGGAAGACTTCACATTCTGCTGTCTTGTTCTACATTTTCTTTATATTTTAAAGAAATTTTTGTTTTATTCTAATTGACTTACTGGAGGCAAGACATATATCTCTTGTGACACATGTCATGTCGGATGACGCATAATGGTTGGAAGATTTCTATAAAATGACATTGGCTTTTGGAGACCCAGACTTGATAATCAAAGCTACGATGGAACATTCCAAAGATGTGGATTCTTTAGGGTCCATATTCTGAAGCTAATATCTCGCAAAGAGTCGAGTGAACAACAATTAGTGCAGGCAGTGCTAAATGAAGCTGACAGTCTGTTGCACCTTCTGCTACAAGTTCAAAAACTGTCTCAAACTTTTTAGTTTCACAGCCAGAGGAATTCTGTGTTTGTTTCCAAAGATATATATTTTTTCATATGTTTTTAGCTATCTTTGTCATGTATATGTGGGCTCTAAGTCAGTGATGTAAAATTATGTAAAATGTTTTCTTGAATGGGCTTGTCAATTGTTAACTTCAAAAATGATGATGGTGATGATAAAAATAAAGTACTTTCAGTTTTTCTTGAGATAAAAAATATATGCTGTTTGATCAGGTGATTTTACTCTTGGGAATATATTTTATAAAAATACAAATATAAGCATGCTTGAACAAATTGTGTAAAAAAGTTTATTTCAGTTTTGTTCAAAGTATCAAAAATGAGATAGAATGAACGCTTTTTGTTAGAGAAATGAATAAATCATTCTGTGTAAATTAGAGCTAACAGATAGCTTGGAGAAATACCCCATTAAAGTACTGGAAAGGAAAAAAGCAACACGCAAAAAAGTGCTTATAATGTGATCCTTGTTTCAAAAATGAATGTTGATTTTTAAAAATTCTGTATAAATGTGAACACAAACACACATAGACATAGGATCTGTAATGGATTTTGATCAGGGAGAAAAATATGAATGCATATATAAGAAGTTGTTAGTATGCCTTACCTTTGGGGGTCGTCATATGTGAGTAGATGAAAGAGCTTAGACTAAATAAATAGGAAAACTAAACTAAAAAAATTGTGATAGGGAAAAAAATAAAACCAAAACATTTTAGAACTTAGGTAATAAAAGACTGTCTATTTAATCCTGGAACTAACAAGCAAGTGCAAACAATGTTTCTCTGTGAGCACTCGCTGTGGTTTTTGACATTTGGTTGCACTGTTGAGAAACACCGAGTTAAAGTCAGGTCCAATGATAGGTCCAGAGTGGTCACCCCACTTGTTCCTTTACAAAGGGGCAAGGTCTCTGCTCCTCACATTGCCACTATTGCCTCAGGGGCAGGAAAACCAAGACAGCCATAATTAAGGAAAATAAATGAAGGAGAGCTTATCTTACAACTCTGAGTGCCCATCTGAGCGCCTTCCGTGGCAGCTGCTGAAGTTATAAATAACCCTAAGTTACCAGGAAAATGGCAGCCATTACCAGAGCCTTCCAGAGCAGGAGCCTTATGGAATAAGAAAGATCACTTTTAAGGCTCATTAGAGGAAGAACCCTTGTGTTGGTTGCTTTGGTAATTGTGAGCGAGTAGAGGCGAGGGGATAAGATAGCCTTTTAGGCTCCATTCCATTTCTCATATTCTATCAGCTGGAACTGGGTTGCTGTATAAGGGCCAAAAAGACTTTCCAGGCTAGTTTTGGACCCATGACGAACGAGGACAGTAGTCTGAGTTTCACACCAGAGAATTTGACCATTTCATTCGTAGAGCCCACATACTGCACCTGCGAGTGATGGGCCAGCCAGGAACACACATGAAGGCCAAAGAAGCAGCAAAACAGAAACCCTATTGGCTGATGTTAGCCCGATACTCATGCTGCATTGTAAAACAATAATTTTCAAATTGTACTTTCCACTTAGAATCATATAATTTTAGAACTTGAAAGAACTTTAAGGATTAAATTTATGAATGATCTCACTATGACATTTTGGTCCAGGCAATTTTTCTTTTTCTTTATTTTTTGTGTTGGAGTCTTGTTCTGTCACCCAGGCTGGAATGCTGTGGTGCGATCATGGCTCACTGCACCCTCCCGACTCTCCCGACTTCAGAATACCATCAAGAGGAGGATACCCATCATTTATTGGCCCATAAGTAATATAGAAACCACTGAGACAGTATAAATAAAAAATGAGGAATGAGGGCAGTAGTTTGAGTTTCATACCAGAGAATCTGACCATTTCATTCTTAGAGTCACATACTGCACCTGAGAGTGATGGACCACCCAGGAACACACAGGAAGGCAAAAGAAGCAGCAAAACAGGCACCCTACTGGCTGATGTTAGTGTGATATTCATGTCTGCTTTAGAGTTTATGAAAATGTTACATATTACAATAAAAAATGTTACAGTGATGAGTAGTATAGCTTTTATAGATAGATTAATCAAGTTAATTTGAAGATTAGCATGTATTTGTTTTTTATTAACCAGGAATATTTCCTTTATTAAAATATGATAGAATTACTTCACTAAGATCCTACATAATTTAGTACATTCAGTAACACTTTATAACAAAAGGTTATCTTCGAAACGGTGGACTCTTACCCAAGAATCACAAGCACTGCACAAATTACTTTAATCGCTTTTAGAAACCATCTTTTGTAGGCAAGTTGTAGGAGCCTACATTTATGAGGTCAGCCAACAGCAGCCAACTGAGTGTTTCCTAATGAATCTCTACTTCCAAATGTTTCTCAAGAGCTCTCCTTTGGTAGTTTCTTATAAGTTTTCTCTTTAATTAAAATGATAATTAATTTATTCTTTTTCTGAAACAAAATGAGCATTTCTTTTTTATATATGATATATTCAGGTGCATAATCAAACCTTTTGAAGAATCACACACACATTTTCTTGGACATAGTAGCTTTGCAGAATGCTGACATCACTCACAGTCCTGCAGGTGACTTCCTATTCTCCCTCACAGAACATGTAAGTAACGATGAAACACCAGACTTGGGCCATGCGATCATATGGGACCAAATGGCTCAACAGGTTCGTCTTTATCAGGGTTTCCCATAAAGTACCAGGGAACCAATACATCCCGAGAACAAAAAGAAGTCCTGTTAATATGAATAGGCAGCTCGGAATTAGTAACTTGCCTTGAATTATATCCTCCCTCCTAAGAGTCATTAATGGAGGGGACAGAAGATGCTGAGTCTTGACTGCCCACATCAGGCATCTGCTTCACAAGCATCCCCTGCACTGAGGTATAACTGCTTATCTCCTCTCTCTTTCCTTGGCTAGTTCTGTGTCCTGTAAGCTACTTGGACTTCTGTTTATTATAATATACTCTTGTTCCATTGCCCAGACGTAAATGAGTGCCTTCCCACTAGGTTTCAGGAGTCCAACACCTGCTTGAAGAGCTGTCACTCTATGTTCTGTTGTTGCAAAATGGGGAATAACAGCAATGGAGATTCGGGCATACCAAACCCACTGTGGACTGGTACTGACAATACATCACAAACAAAAGCCTGGAATTGTCTCACTCTACAAATGTCCACAAGGTTTTGACTCTGATCACAACCAATCAAATCTAACTCCTTATTGACGCCAAGGTGCTTTCTCCATTACCATATCCTGTATGAACCACTATTAAACCACTTGGCAAAGCCTTCCAAAACTCAATGATGTGTGGCCAAGCAGTATGTCTCATGCTGCTGAAGTGCCCAGCAACCTAATCATAAACTTGATGGACGTACTCTTGCTCTAGTTGTCAGGTTTCTTTGTCACTCTCTGGAAATGAGGGAGGAGTCTCTTTCCTCTGGCTATCACAAGCCAAAGGGTAACCCATGGGTCCAAAGGTATCTAGATTCTCCTGTCATCACCAGCCAACTCCAACAAGGCAACATAACTGGCACTGTGATACCATCTGGGTACTTAAAATCCATGGCAGTCATGCCCAGCTTAATATTGATTTATGGTCAATTGTTCAGGTTTATGTTTAATGTTACCCTCCCTCAGCTATTTCTCCAAAAAGCTATCACAAACATCAGGAAGACTCCCAGGCAAAGGCTTATCTTTATCTACATTGTTGTTCTCACAGTGGAACTCATAACCAAAATGCTTTACTCTTCTGTGTTTCAAGCATTTTTGAAAATTTTGATCGTCCATATCTTTCGTTCAATCAACACTTTCCAAAAGAATTTTCTCATCCTCAGAAGAAATTATTTCTTCTACTACTATGAGGCCTGGTAGTAAGGCTTGAGGCCCCAATTCCTTCCATTGTGCTTTTTCCACGAAATTCAAATACAGAATAATCTTTTGTCCTAAATCATCCACTATTTCTTTCCCATCGAGGGTAACATAGGCTCTCTTAGATTCTTCTGTAGTTTTGTATCTTCCAAATGAGAAGGGCTTGTTAGGTGGCATTAAGAGAGCATCCACAAGTCCACATTTCTCTAAAACCAGGAGCAGTTGGTTTCTACTCACACCATTACCTAAACCACCATTGGCAACAACTAGCCTCTCCTCTTCAGCTCAGGCTGGATTCAGATTCTCACCCTGCAAGTGCTTTGTTCTTCGCCACCCTCTCCACTGTAGAGCCAGAAAACTGTCATGGATACTTGCACAACGCCTCCTTTGGGCTTGGCCATGTTGGAGAAAAGCAGCATATGTTTGTTATAGGAGACCTGGAATATTTGTAAGTTAGTTTTGTTGGCTTGACCTATGAGGTGCCGGAAGAGATTCAAATGTTCTTTGATCTTTTCACCAGAGAACAACAACAGAAAACTTGTTCAAGCACATAACTTAGCATTTTCTGTTGTGATGAAAATTAAAGTTGTTATATAATCTCTACTTTATAGTAAAATGGTATTTTTCTCTTTTATTCTTAGGAATTACTTCAACTCCATTCCCTGTTTACTTTGGCACCTGAACTTTCACTTTATCCATTAGCTACAATTCCTTGGTTATCATTATCATTGCATAATATTTTCTTTCTGAAGATGGATGATAGTTCTTACAGAGTGTAGGAGTCATGTCTTGCAGTCTAACTTGGATTTTCCTCAGCACTCAGCATGATGCCCTTTGCATACATAGTTTATCACAAAATCATTTACTGAATGGTCAGAGGTTTTAAAAATGAGCCTGTTTTAGAATAGGAAGCCTAGTACAGAGGAGAAGACTATGGTTTTTAGTAGTTTCTCCACAGTTAAGCCCACTTAAATTCATAAAACATTGACAAATACTGTTTTACTGCTTCTCATTGACCTTTACCTATTGGTAACATTAACCCGTATATCTTTGCTGGGATTATGACGAGATCTGGAAAAAAATGATAACAAAACTATTTTCTTTTCAAGCAGAGACCTCATATTCCTGGCAAATAAATTGACCTTGACAATCAAACACAGGCATTAAACAATGAGATGAATGAATAAGGAGTAGAAAAAATTTATGTGTAATCTTCACAATGAAACTTGAAATTATCAGAAAATAATCTTGTTGGTCCTTTTAGTGGGCACCAAACCAATGAATTATTCAGAAAATTCATACATGAACAGAACGTCCAGTTTAAAACCTACCTAGTGCCAAGGTTGACAACTTCCTCAATACTAAGAGCCAGGAATAAGACTGAGGTATGCTTGTGGGTAACAGGATGGGACTTAATACAGGGGCAAGGGATAAGGCAGGAGAGAAAATGAAGACAGAGAAAAGTCAAAGGAGAATAATTTAGCATCAGGCAGACCTAATTTGAAACTCAACCCCCAGTGGGTATCAGCTGCATGAACTTGAGAAAGTTATTTCCTTTCTTAAATTTGCTTTTTAAAAAAATCTGTAAAATAGGGATACTGTAAAAGGTGGTCACAGGAATAAATTAGCTGATGAATATGAAACAGCAAGTTTCTACTTGACAGAGAGTATTTTTGCACACAGGCTCGTTTAGTGGCAAAGCACCATCTCCCTGGAAGGAAGCACAGCTGGTAAGAAAAATATTGGCACAAAAATATACACTTCTGTTTCAGAGAAGCTTTTGTAGGTTAAAGCGGTACGTTTCGCAGCTTTTAGCAGAGGTAAGCACAGCGGCTCTAGAAAATAAGAGATGAATTACTTAAAGTGGACTTTGTTCAGTCACTTAAACTAAGCTAAACCAAATCTGTATTGCCCTGAAACATGCTTGAGAGCAATGGCTCTTAAATAGTGAACAGCAAGCTGATGTGAATGGATTACAAATCAAAATAAAACAGATTACCAGGCCTCATCCTGAGCCTACTGGGTCAAAAATGAAGGGTGAAGCCTAGAAAGGAGTCACTTCCCCTGAAACACTCTCCCTACCTACCACCACTCAAAGAAAGCAAAAAACTTCCCTCACTGTGAGAATTGCTGAGTTTACAAATGAAGAGAGCCCAGTGTGCAAACTAGACCAAATTATACCAGATTTGGTACCCTTGATCACATGGGCTAGGGGTTTAGACTACACTGGTCAATTCTGCAACAAAGAGTAACTGGACATTTATATCAGCATCCTGCTTCACATTTTTTAGATCAGTGCTACTTATATTTATCTTAACTTAGCTATAGTGAAGGCCATCTGGTTTTTATCCCAGAGCGTGTGTTTGAGACACTCTTAAAAACTTGTGTGACTTGCATGAAGTTTAGGATTTGAAAGTTGCTTCTGCCACCTACTGGATGTTTGACCTTAGGTCAATTATTTAATCTTTCTGAGCTTCAGTTTTCTCTTTCATAAAATGAAGATATTAATATGATTGTGTTGTAGTAGTAAATTCCTACATTAAATGAATCCTTTCTATTACCCTCAGGATCCAGAAATCTCAAATAGACAAAACTCAGGGAAACAACATTTATATAATGCTGATTAACAAAGCCTGTTTCCATCTAGAAATGCAATAATCTATAAAACCACTTTTACAGAACTTGTCATAAAATAGGTTCTCAGAAATGCCAGTTTTTTTTTTCCTCTCTCTCCCTAACTTATGGCCACTTTTTATGTACTACCTTGCTTGTTATTTCGTATTGCATTATTATGATCTTTTGTATTATTACTTAATTTTCTATGTGTGCCTTGTTTTTCCAATTGCCTTTTAAACTCTTTGAAGAAAGCGAATACATCTTACATTCATGGTACTATTCCTAATGCCAAGCACGGAGCAGTCCTAGTGCCAATCACATAAAAGTGCTCAATAAAAATTTCAATTGATTGAGGGTGGAAATACTGAAAAATTGATGAAGAGAAGAGATGGGAGTTTATGGTGGGCAGAGTTAATGAGATACAGAGTAGCACTAATGCTAGGGATGTTTAGTCTCCCCCACAGTTGGGTTTTGGCTTCTGTGACATCCCATCTTTGTTACTCAAACTTCGTTTATATCATAATTTGAATGTGTGTATATATATATTTTTGAATGTGTATTTGAAAAGAATTTATATAATGAAAATATTTTTAAGTGATACATATTTGAAGCTAAAAGTAAGCTACACAGATTGGACCTAGGGTGTGTAGACTGGTAGATACCTCTCAATATCCCCCAGCAATTGAGTGCCATAAAAGTGTATAAGGGAGCTGAATCAAATACCTTATTTCAGAAATAGAGGGAGATCATGACTGTTAAAATTTATGTATGAAATTGGATTGTAAAGAATAAGTAGACTTATGGCTAAGAATTTTAATTTTTGAAATGTCTTTTTGTTTTAGTCAGACTACCACAACAGATAGCTGAAAAGAAAAAAAAAGTTAGTATACATAATGCTTGGTTGGTATTTCTATTTTCTGACCTTCTCTGGTTCTCACATCTCTGGTCCTAACCCATTTCTGGGATATCGAAATAAAACTTCTCTCCAACCACAATTGTTGACTATCTAACTTATAAGAATGAATGGTAGACCTGATCCAGATATTCCATTGGGGGTTTAAAGTCTAGAACTGTGCTACCCTTTATTATTTAACAATGTGCCAGTTAAAGATATCACCCCAATGAAAAATAATAATTATAATACATTTCAAATTAGAGATATATTAATGTAGTTGACTGAATACTGGAAGTTAGAGTTGAAAGACTTAACTCTCCCCACGAGCTACTTTGCTAATCATTAACAAGTCACTTGGAATCTCTAGACTTCAGGTTCCTCCTCACTTTCAATGTGCCTCGGGCTAATGTTGTAAGAATAAAATAAGATATCACATGTAAGGTATTTAAAATGGAAAGGCACTAGGAGCAGTGTGGTGGTATTAGCCTGAGGAATCTGCATGTGGGGTCCTGTGATAACTGTGACAGGTGTGGAAGAGCCATTTGAGATATTTCTTCTGGGTTTTTAATACTCTTTGACAGGGCTGCAGCCTTGAAAATAAACACAGAATATGTCCATGTTGAAGAGAAATGAATAGAACTTTCAGGACGAAAAAATCAATAAAAAATGTAAACATCTAAGGGATATTGACATTGACCTCAGAAAGCATGCCAGATTTTTCATAGGTTAGTGATACAAAGATCTGCAATAATGTATAATACTATTTAAAAACGAATATCTTTTTTTGGTTGTGAAGATTTTTGCATTACAAATACATATAAGAGATTGATAAAACACCACATATGCAATCTAAAAACTCCTCCACGTTTGCAGCTAAACTTCTGATCTTAAAATTTTCTAACATAATGGTTCAGTTAAATTATTTCATGTCTACATCCTTAAGCTGCTGTCTATACTGCAGATAAAATGTGATTCATATGTGATCACTACTGAGAAAAACTGAGTACAAGGAACTATTGAATATAAGAATGAATTATTTTTATAAGTTCAAGAAAAGTTAGGAACTGGATAAAGAGTTGAAAAAGGAAGGGCCTTGAAGAATGTGCTAGGAAGGCCTTGAATCTTCATCCAAGCTTCGCACAATTGATACTTAGTCTAATAGGCTTGGATCTTGGAACTGAAAATGATTCTTCTGGGGCAGCCACCAAGTAGACATCTGTTTCAAGTGCATATGATGGATAACTTATGCCCCTCCCCCAATCCCCCGCTGCCTCTCATTGCTCAACTCCTTAAGGTACGCTTTAGTTTTTTAATTTCACTTGTAACTTTTGTAAGAACTTCTGATAGCCTCTTAGGAAAGAAGAAACCTACATATTTTAATAAAGCTTGATGGGATATAATTTTATACTAAAATTTTATAAAGCAAAATTAATAAATACAAGTGTATTAGTTTGTTTTCATGTTGCTGATAAAGACATACCTGAGACGGGGCAATTTACAAAAGAAAGATGTTTAATAGACTTCCACGTGTCTGAGGAAGCCTCCTAATCATGGCACTAGACAAAGAGCTTGTGCAGGGAAACTTCCCGTTATAGAACCATCAGATCTTGTGGGATTTATTCACTATAATGAGGACAGCATGGGAAAGACCTGCCCCCATGATTCAATTACCTCCCACTGGGTCCCTCCCACAACACATGAGAATTCAAGATGAGATTCGGGTGGCGACACAGCAAAACTGTATCAATCAGACTTTGAGTTAAAATAACACATTTTATGTAATTTTTATGTTTGACTATGTATCAGAAAGAATTATTTTGCTAGCTTCCCCTTTCTCCCCATTTCCTGCTGCCTCTGCCATACCCATCCCCAATATAAATAGAACACATGAATTTTTGTAATCAAATAGATCTCCAGTCTGATAGAATAGGTAGTAAGAAACGGAGTAGAGGCAAATATGGGTGGGCTGGGTTCAAAGAAAGAGGCATGGTGGAGTTGAGGAATTTCCTGGATGATGGCTTCTATTTTTGTCTATAATGTCGGGAGCAAAGTCATCTGTTGAGAATGAGTGGGCAAGTGGTCAAGTAGTAGATTTCAGGAGTGTTAAATAAAGGCAGGAACTACCTATAAGGCTTGCCTGGGGTATCAAAGTCTGATTGGGGTTGAGGAACACAGATTTCTAATAGACCACAACTTCTTCATGGGCAATAGCAGCATTCTACATGCACGTGTAACGTTTCTCGGGGAGCAGTGTAATCTAGGAGCAGAGAGGAAAGTAAAATAGGTGAATTCATCTAAGGTTACAGTTTTCCTAGATAGGTTCAAAGGAAGGGGTATGGTGGGGTAGCAGCTTTTGTTTTGAGGGTGGCAGCTGAAGTGAAAGACAAGGGTCCTAAGCTGTGAAAAGAAGGCAATGAAGATTTGAGAACAGGGTTTAAGGGTCTGAATCTTCCCAGTAAAGTGAAAGATGAGATGTGATAGGAATGAAGGTGTCATGAGCTGAACTGTGCTCCCCACCAAACTCCTATGTTGAAGTCCTAACCCCTAGTACAGCAGAAGATGACTGCATTTGGAGATAGGGTCTTTAAAGGGGTAACTACGATTAAGTGAGTTCATTAGGGTGAGTTCTAATTTGGACTGACTAGTATCCTAATAAGAAGAGGAAATTAAGACACAGAGGAAAGATCGTGAGAGGACACAGAGAGGATGGCCATCTATAAGCCAAGGAGAGAGGTCGTAGAAGACACCAGATCTGGGGCCAGGCGCGGTGGCTCACACCTATAATCCTAGCACTTTGGGAGGCTGAGGCAGGCAGATAACCTGAGGTCAAGAGTTTGAGACTAACCTGGCCAACATGGTGAAATCCATCTCTACTAAAAGTATAAAAAAATTAGAAGGGCATGGTGGTGGGCACCTGTAATCCCAGCTACTTGGGAGGCTGAAGCAGGAGAATTGCTTGAACCCAGAAGACAGAGGTTGCAGTGAACTGACACAGAGCCAATGCACTCCAGCCTGGTTGACAGAGTAAGACTCTGTCTCAAAAAAAAAAAAAGAAAAGAAAAAGAAACCAGATCTGCCAGCAAATCGATCTTAGATGTTTAGCCTTCAGAATTGTAAGAAAATGAATTTCTGTTGGTTAAGCAGGATTACTTGAATTTAAGATATCAGTAGTGGAGAAATTCTGCATGGTTCAGGGTGTGGCTATGGGAGTGGAGGTTGAAATGGTAAGGATGTGAACATCACTAGATGCAAAGACAGTAAAGCATGCAATATAAAGACAAATAATTTAAAACCAATTTTACAGTGTTATAAAAAACAAATTTAACAGTTTTGGTGGCAATCGCGAGGTCAATTTACAATGTACTCTGTACGTAACTTTTAGAATAAAAACTATCACGTGAAATAATAAATGTGAAAGTGCCTTTTAATTTCAAGCCACAAAATAAAACCTCTGAAGCCTGAGGTGCATAAATATAGGCCTATATAAGCCTACTAAGAAAAAAAAAATCTGAAACATCTGATTTATTTGCCCTAAAAAACACTATCTTCCTGTGACTTTTCCTTCCTTACATTTTGATGTGGTAATTAAATGCTATAGCAGTTAAATTGTAGGATACATATAGAATGCTTAGCTCTTTGGAAGAGCTCAATGAAAGTTAACTACTATGTACAAATTAGACATGGAAACCTACCATATCTGGGGAAGGGAATGGGGAAACTTTGGAGCTGCAGAACTGGGCAGGTGTCTGGTACTTTCTAATTGTGGCTAAATAAATTAAAACATTGCAAAGAATTTTTACAAGTCAATGCTTTGACAGAATAATATTTTTAAAAAATATTTCTTCATTTGGTAAAGAGTTAATCCATGTTTGAAATTCCTCTAAGTTTCTCTGAATGCATGGTTTCTATTTACTGGAAACTCTTCTAGAGTAATTAGAGAATATTTCATGGTCAAGGTTACTCTATGAATTGTTTTAGCAAATATATCTGTAAAGTGATGGACATTTTATTATCAAGAAATGAATTAAAATACTCATGATTTATGCCATTAATTTGTGTGGATGCCAGGCCCTATTGATTTATATCCTCTGTATCTTGTTGAAGCACACTGTGAAACCCCTTCCCTAGCTCATTTACCGCAATGAACGTCTTGTTCATTTAAAGCCACTGCCAGCCCAAACAACTTCTATTGCTTAGAATTTTTCTTCCAGTCACCCATTACCCTCTATTAAAAAGGCTTTTTCCCTCTCTTTTTAGAAAACTACTCCTGACTACAGTTATAACTCCCTGGTGGGAGGCCTTCCTCTATAACTGATGTCATGAAGGAAAATTTTACCTTGAGACATTTTTCATATACGTAAGTGTTAAAAAAAAAAAAATAAAAGGAAGGGAAAAAAGGCAGTAACAGAAATCAAGTTGTAAATAAATGGCACACCTAAATATCAGGAATTAAATTCTCTGATGTTGTGGAATAACTTAGTAATTCTTGGCCTCGTAAATATATTTCTAAGTAGCAATTCAATTCAAACCAATATATTAATATTATAGGACTGTGGTTTCCACATTCTTTAAGAACTTCCAAAAGGAATCCCTCCCTCCCTCCCTCCCTCCCTCCCTCCCTTCTTTCCTTCCTTCCTTCCTTCCTTCCTTCCTTCCTTCCTTCCTTCCTTCCTTCCTTCCTTCCTTCCTTCCTTCTTTCCTTCCTTCCTTCTTTCCTTCCTTTTTTCTTTCCTTTCCTTCCTTCCTTTTTCTTTTTGTTTTCTTTTTCTTTTTTTAAACAAGGTTTTACCCTGTTGCCCAGGCTGGAGTGCAGTGGTGAAATCAAGGCTCACTGCAGTCTCAACCACCATGGCCTCAGGTGATCCTCCCACCTGAGCTTCCTGAGTAGCTGGTAGCACAAGCCCATGGCACCATGCCTGGCTAATTTTTATGTTTTTTGTAGAGATAGAGTTTCACCATGTTTCCCAGGTTGGTCTTGAACTGGGCTCAAGCGATCCACCTGCCTCAGCCTCCCAAAGTGCTAGGATTATAAGTGTGAGCCACAGTGCCTGGCCTAAAAGGAATATTTCTTACCATTCTTCTTCCAAAGTGTAGTTTCAGAGTTTGACTAGGTTGATTTCAATGTCACTGTAAGGTGGTAGAGGAAGAGGTGCAGAGAAGGTCCCATTTGTAAACCAAAAAGTATCTGAGACAGGACTCAATCAATTTAGAATCTTATTTTGCCAAGGTTAAGGACCACAGTCAATGATATAGCTTCAGGAGGTTCTGAGAACATGTGTCCAAAGTGACTGGGTTACAGGTTTGTTTTATACATTTTAGGGAGACAGGAATTACAGGCAAATACATAGATCAATACATGTAAGGTATACGTTGGTTTGGCCTGAAAAGGTGGGACATCTTAAATGGGTGGGAGAGGGGGCTTCCAGGTCATGGATTCAGAGCTTTCCTGATTGGCACTTGGGTGGAAGAGTTAAGCTCTGCCTGAAGACTTGAACTCAGCATAGAGAAATGCTTGAGTTTAGATAAAGGGTTTGTGATAACCAAGGTTCTTGTCATACAGATGAAGCCCCCAAGTAGCAGGCTTCAGAGAGAATAGATGGTGAATGTCTCTTATCAGAACTTAAATGGTGTCAGACTCTTAAAAAAAAAAAAAAAAAAAAAAAAAAAAAGACCTAGTAAGGGAAAGAGAGTCTCTACAGAATGCAAGTCTTCCCCACAAGAGACAGATTTCAGGACCATTTCAGAATTTGTCAAAGAAATATATTTTGGGGTAAAATACTTGGTTTTCCTTCAGAGTCTGTTATCTGTCATGTGATGCTATACCAGAGTCAGGTTGGAATTGTCTTATTGCTATAGAGTCTGTTTTGTTAGTCTTGAGTTTTCTGTTTCAATGTTAAATTCTAGTCCGTTGCATCTAAACTCCAAAGAGAAGAGTGAACAATGAGGCGTGTCTGACCTTCCACTTTTCCTCATGCCTTGAACAAGTTTTTCAGGTTTCTTTGGGGTTCCCTTGGCCAAGAGGGGGTCCATTAAGACAGTTGGGGGACTTGGAATTCTGTTTTTTGTTTACACATTGAGGAGGAATCAGCAGAGTCTAGTGAAAATAGAACATTACGACAAAATTGCTAGTTTTATCACAACTCTCCAGTGAGAACATTGGTAATTTAACTATTTGAGGACTGAATTTTTACAACTTATTCTATCCTTACAGGGGTTGGAGGACAGAGTGGGATATTGATTTTTGTGATAGATATAATATTGTATTTTGAAATGTTCAACATGCTGTGGAAATGCAAAGTCCCACCTGTCATTCCCATTGTCACAGTGTTGACAGAAGCCCGTAGGCAACCTTGCTTTCAATATCATAGTGGCAGTGTAGCTGACTGTCCTGACTCCACCCTCCCTTCTTCTGCTGGCAACCTGCAGCAGATAGCCATCAAACCAATTTTTCCTGATAGCCTACTTTTATTAAGTCAAGATACTCCTCCAAATCACTACTTCACATTCAACATATTTAACCTAAATTCCCGGGCATAACATGCTTTTCAAATTTTGAAAATGTTTATATAGTTCCAGTGTTTTGTGCAATGTGCTAAAGATTCAGTGGCAAATATGACATAGCTCTTATTACAAAAGAACTTGTAGATTAATGATGAAAAACCAGATGACTTCTTATTTCCTTTTCAATGACAGTGACTTGTTTAAAAGCATTTATCGAATCAGCATATACTTGAATGCCAAATGACAGGCATTGTTCTTGAATTTAGGATTACAGTGATGGACAAAATTGTACTCACTTCATAGTGCTCACATGCTGGCTTGGATTACTCATAAAACGAACACATGCTTATAATGTAATAAAAAGCAAAAAGTCAAAATAAGTATTATATCCTATACCCTTCATTTTTATTCCCCAAAGGCAATCACTATTAATGGCTTTTGTGTACATTTCCAAAATTTTCTGTCTATGCCAATATATATGTTTATTTTTTTAAGCAAAGGGCTCAAATTCTAACTCTACTTAATTTATTTAATCGAACCATATCTTAATATCTCTGAAACAGGGACATGTCTTATAATCAATGTTATATTATAGTTTTAATTGACAGAATGTTTTCTTGTCTTTGTGGTACATAAAATGAGGGTGGGTCTTAATGTTGAGCCAATGAAATGTAGTATTATAATAGTAAAGCACTTAGCTATGAGTACAGAAAACCAACACCATACCAGTTAGAGATGGTTTGGTGTTTTCAGCCTAATTACATTAGGCTGAAAGTAACAGAAATGAAAACCAACAGCTTAAAAAAGGAGTGTAATTTTTCTCACATAACAAGAAATTCTGGAGTTAGGAATGCAGGGCTAACGCATGGCTTCAATGTGCCAATGGGGCTCAAGCTCCTTTGTCTTTATCCTCCTCAGGGTAGTCAGAAGATGGTTCCTTCTCTTTCTGATGGTGCTACTACATCTAGGCAGGAAGAAAAAATATTATCTACCTTTAACGCATTCAATATATAATGGCAGAGAAGAAACAGGATAAATGCAGGAAAAACTACCATTCAGAAAAGGGGAAGATGGGAAGATGGTGATAACCGGTTCATAGAAATCATCAAATCCTGCTAGGCAGGGATGGTGACTCTGGGCCCCAGCAGTAGAGTGAACATTTAGTTGGGCAACCTGGCAACTCCTGGTTCTGCTTTCTGGAAGAACCACCCTTGTCTACTGTCCTCTGTGGACCTGAATCTTTCCTTTTCAAGTTGGGGAGTATGAAGGATGTACTTCTAGGAGTTTGTTCAGCTGTTGGATTTTACTTCTTTTGGTGTGAATTTGGGTTCTCTGAGATTATTTTGGCAATTGCCAACTGTTGTAGGTCAGATATGGCATTTCTTTGACCAATGTATGGAATCAAAATTTAGAATGCTTGCTGTCTGTTTGCTTCCAGTCATTTCTACACATAAGAAACAGCCAAGAATCTTGTAAAGACACATTCTATACCTGAAAATTCCCATTTACCTACTGACATACTAGTTTTTGCAATAGCTTTTTAGAAGGCTTATGTTGTAAAGAAATTTGAAAAAATGACAGTACTCTTAATCCCATCTGTCATAGCAGCTTCCTGCTTTTCTTCCTTAAAAGACTGAACTTTATTCTAATGTGTTTATATTAAATATTGGATGCTAAATAATCCATCCCTATGCCATAAAATATGATGATAAAGATATATATGGAAGAACATTTTAAAACATTTTTAACTTTAAAATATTTAATTGATAAAGATTGCATATATTCGAGATGCATATAATTATGATTTGATATATAGATATGTTGTATAATAATGATCAGAATCAAATTACTTTGTGTTTTTGTATTACAGTAGCACTGGTTTTATCTCCTAATATACTTGGAATGCTTTCTGCTTGATGTATAGAAGCAGTTGGTTTTCTTAACTCTATAAAGCTATGAGCTGTGTACTGTGGCACATAGTATTCTCTCAAAATGGGTGTAACATTATTCTTATATAATAGTCTGATGTGGATTGACATTTTGCCTGAGAAGGTGTTCTCAAGGATATCAAAACCTTTCATTTTGTGATGCCATTGTCTTTAACAAATGGCCTCTGATGCAGAAAGGGAGGAGTGAGAATATCTAGTACTTATCCACTTAGACATAGAAGTGACACTTATCACTCTCACTCACATTTGACTGCCCAGAATGAGTCACTTGGCCAACCTAACTGCAAGGCAGGCCAGTAAATATCCTCTTCTAATGTATGACTAAAGAATAAGGAATTGCTAAAGACCTAGCCAATATCTATCACAAATACTATTGTTAAAATGATTTCAATAATTCAACCTACTATAGAATCATCATTTTCAGCACCATAAAAAGAAATGGATCAGAATACCAGCTTGTCAGTCCAATGGAAGAGTTTTGTCATTATATAGTGGGCTAGAAGTCACACCTGACTGAAGAACAGCATGTTACCCAGAGGTCACAGAATTGAAGCTGAGAACAGTAATTAGATGAGACTGTTATCTTCCTAAGGGAAGGAGTACATTTTGGTGGTATGGAAGAGCTATGTTCTTCATTCTCTTATAAAAATGATTTATTAAAACTATATAATTCTATGTAATTATCCCATTAAAACTTCACAATACGTTTCTCTGGGGGAATAAGCATGCTCTGGGGGAATATTAACTCCATATCATAGAAAAATAAACAAAATGAATTACCTAAGGCTTCCAGCTAGTAAGCAGACAAGCCAGAACTCAAACCTATGTCTCCTCAATTCAAGTCAAGGTTTTTCTTATTATTTTCTCAAGAGGGAACTATCATAGTACTGGCCTCTGCATCAAGCCAATGTTTCTCATTTATTATGAAAATGTTATATTGGGCTACCAGGACACTGCCCTGCCAGAATATCCATTCTCTATCAATGTGCCTTCCTATTCTACTCAAGTCATTATTGCAAGGTGCCACCCCAGGACCATGGACCTGCTTCAGTATTTATCAACTTGGCATCAGTGGTTATTTAGATATTGCAAGAAAACAAACTGGAAAGTAAACAAATTGATTCAAGTCTATTAAATTTCTAGTTTTTACTCTGTCAGATGCTTGGAATTTTGACTGTGTCAGTCTAAACAGCAACCCTCTTTAGAATTTAGATACCTTCTTCTTTTAATGCGGAACAGCCTCTGTTCCTCCTCTACCTCACCTATTATGGAGTATCTCATTAGAATCATGCATCTGGAAATGCTTATTTCCTAGTACAGTGTCTCTTTCCCTAATGTCTCTGTACCCTAACTAAACTAATGTTAGTTTGTGAACAAATAAATGATTGGTTCCTATACTCAATAAATTATAAATTTATGAAGTTTTTCCCCACATGACAAACACAGTGCTAGATGCTGATGATAGAGAAATGCCTAAACCTGATCTCAAGGACTGACTAATACACTGACATACAATACTGACTTCTCTCTGGATCTACCAGGACTCTTAAAAAACACTGATGGCCAGGTGTCAAGCCCAAATATTCTGATATAAATGGTCTGGATTAAAGCCTGTTTATTGATATGTATTTTTAAATCAGTCTAAATGGTTCCAATATGCAAACCGAGTTTATACCCAGTGGGAAAAACAAATCCCTAAAAGGGCAATTTCAGTGATATAGTGATTAAGTATCCTGTTCTGGAGTCCTTGAGTTCAAATATTCTGCACTCCTCTCCTTAAGTTATGTGACATTTACCCAATCTCTCTGAGGTTCAGATTGCTTTTCAGCAAAATGGGAGCAGTGATAATACCCAGCTGCTAAGATTGTCGGGAAGAGTAAGTCGGATATCACAAGTAAAGCACTTTGTAGTTTCTGGGATAAAGCAGCCACTAGGCCAAGTGTGCTGTGGAAACATGTGAGTTAGAGAAGGCCTTTCAGAGGCAGGATACCTCCTTCTCTGACAGGGTGCCACCATAATTTTGTGGTACAAAATGGAGGTCAGATATCCTCCTGGAATAGTGAACTCACCAGGGATCCCTTGAATCCTCTCCTCTTGCATGGATATCAAAGCCAACAGAGTCTATCAAATTGTTTCAACTATGCAATGGCAACAAAAATACCTTTTTTTTCAGTATTATTTGTGAGGATGAAATGAAATAGACACACACAGAGTGCTTATCATGTAGTAAGTCTGCAACAAATGTGTCCCACTTCCCTATACAATGGGCCACAACAATATGCCCAATAAAGCTGAGGCTGTCTCTTCCCTTACATATATTTAGCCACCTGGTATCAGAAAGTCTGCTCATGTGTCTATTTACTCACCCATTTATCCATGTGACGAATATGTATTAAATACTACTATGGCCTATGTGTATACAGGAGTGAATCAAGCAAACATAATTCATGATCTTGTGGAGCTGATATTTTAGCAACAGGGCCAGAGTAGAGGCAACTAACTGCAGATGAATTACCTTTCCATTAATTTATTCTACCATTAATTATCCTAGTTATTGTGGTAAGTGCTACAAAGGTATATGGGGGTCAAAGACGCTTCCTGTGGAAATAACTTCTGAGTTGGGTTTTGAAGGATGGGTAGGAACTGACTGTGTGAGGGAAAAGGAAGAGTGCTTCTGGCACAGGAAGAACATGAGTGAAGGCCCTAATTCGTGGGGAGAATGGGGAGTTGAGGAAGCCAGTGTTTCTGGAACATGAAGAGTGAGCAAGAGAGTGTTCCATGAGGCTGGCAAGGGGGGCCAGATCCTACATGGCCTTAAAGGCCATGTTGACTATTTCTCTCTTACTCCAGCAAACAATGGAGAAGCTTTCAAGGATTATTATATTTTTCAAAAATGGGAATAACAGCCATGTGCCAAGAAGAAAGGTATTCATAACCACAACTATTTCCTAAAGAAGGTGAAATCTATTGAAGGGATACTCTTATGTCTTCAGAACATATGGAAGACCTGCATATCCAAGTAGGAGGTGAAGCCTCTGGAGAATTGAGTGTTTTACCAAGTAAAGTGAAAACAACTCAGAGATCCTGAAGAAATCAGGAAAATGTGGGGTGAAGAGAAGATACGGAAAGGAGAAGGAGGAGAGGGAACCAGGAGATGATGAAGATCATGTCTAATAGGATTATCAGACCCTAAAGAAATATCAACCTTTGTGTACGGCCTAATATATCAATTGCTGTCTGGTTGACTGGTGGGTATTGGTTGAATTGATTTTCTTTGTTTTGCAGAAATGTAGCTATGTTAAATTCCTTTCGCTGCTCTAGCAAATTACCACAAACAGGGCCTTAAAACAACATGAATTTATTTCATACGATTCTGGATGTCAGGTGTCCCAAGTGGGTTTCACTGGGCCAAAGTCAAGATGTATGTAGGGCCGGGCGCGGTGGCTCATGCCTGTAATCCCAGCGCTTTGGGAGGCCAAGGAGGGCAGATCACGAGGTCAGGAGATCGAGACCATCCTGGCTAGCACGGTGAAAGCCCATCTCTACTAAAAATACAAAAAAAAATTAGCTGGGCGTGGTGGCGATGCCTGTAGTCCCAGCCACTGGGGAGGCTGAGGCAGGAGAATGGCGTGAACCCAGGAGGCAGAGCTTGCAGTGAGCCGATTCGCGCCACTGCACTCCAGCCTGGGTGACAGAGCGAGACTCCGTCTCAAAAAAAAAAAAAAAAAAAAAAAAAAAAAAAAAAAGAAAAAAAAAGATGTATGTAGGACCTTGCTCACTGGAAATTCTATAGAAATCTATTTCCTTGCCTTTTTCGGCTCCTAGACCTGTATTCCTTGCATTTTTTGGCTCATGGACCCTACCTCCACCTTCAGAAAGAAGTGTAGCATCTTCATGAATCCCCTTTCTCACTGACCTCCCATATTCCTCTTATAAAGAATCTATGATTACATTGGGCCCACCTAGATAATCCAAAATAATCTCCCCATCTCAAGATTCTTAATCACATCTGTTAAGTTCCTTTTGCCGCATAAAGCAAAGTATCTGCAGATTTCAGGGATTAGGAAGTGGATATTTTGGGGGAGGTCATTATTCAGCCTACCTCTTTAGGTATTCTGCTAGTTCATTATGTGGGAATGAAAATTTGCCCTAATTTTGAAAGGTGAGATCTGGGACACCTGGATATATAAAATAATACAGGTTAAGGTATAAATTAAAATTATGTATTCTTTATTTCTGGTCATTTTTTATTACTCCACATTTCATAAATATGTAAAAACTTTTACTAAAGTGTGAAGGTAATATGTCTTGTTAACATTTCATTCATTTGGCAAGTATTCATTGAGCATTTACAAGTGCCAGGCATTGAGCCCAAGAGCACACAACCAAGTGTAAGACATGACAGTTGCTTTCATGAAACTTCCATTTTATGAGGCAGAAGAAGAAGGAAATAGATAATTTTATTACAGTGTGATTAAAAACGATGAAAGGTATAATCATAGGGTGTTAAGGCAAAATATAGGACCAACACCCACCCGACTTGATCAAAGAGGGAAAGAAAATGGATCCCAGATACATCCATCAGGATTCAACTAGAGAAGCAGAACTGGGGATTTGACCATATGAAATTATGGGAGCAGGATAAGTAGTCTAGTCTCTGAAGCCTATCATTTTCACATCTGATCCTGGAACTTGAAATATGCAGGGCAGGCAGTTGGGAGGGAAGGTGTATGTGAAATGGGAAGAGCAAGGACAAAGTAGAACCCACAAGCTCAAAACTGTGTCCATCTCTTACTGCTTCCAATATTGATGTTGATGATGTGGGTATTCTGCAGGAGAAGCTGGAATCCTTTGTCAATAAAACGAAACTCACCTGGCCCAGAAGTCAGAGAAGCTGAAGGAGAATGTAGGGGAAGCTGGAATGGCTGCCATACAATACTAGAGAAGTGACCCAGCAAAGAAAGGAAAACATACTTGAACTGCAAGTTGACACATTACAAATTCAGATGCCACTACATCTGGATCAACAGAGAAAAAGTGCTTTCATCTAATTACAAGTAGTTTACTGTGGCTAGAATGGCTTATGCTCAGGTGGGGATATGGGGATCCAGAGAAGGTAAGGTAGGAGGAGTGAAGGATAAGCCTTAGCCTTAAGTTGAGCAAGATCATTGATGAGGTTTTATAATTCTGATGGCAATGGGAGCACTGACTATGATGGACTGTCCAATCTTTCTTTTAAAAAGCTCAAACCAATTAGCATAAAGTAGTCTTCGCTTGGGTTTCAGCTCTTCTCATTCTTCTTTCCTCCTCATAGTTGTACCCACAAACTCCTCCACTTTCCCCTACACTCTTATTGCTCAATACCTGTACCCAGAATATATTTCCTTCTCCCCTTTTTCAAGTTCCACATCTTTTTTGTTAACACTGCCCTAGGCAATATTTCTCCCAGCAGGATAGAAATGACCACACTATGTGTCACTAGACTGTGCCCATCCTGAGGTCAGGAACCTTGTCTATATCATCCAAATGTCTCCACTGCCTAACACAGTATCTGGCACTTAGAAGGTGCTCAGTAGATGCTTATGGACTGAATCAAGTTCCAAGAGCTTCTCATCAAACACTTTGCTTATGTGATTTTCAATTATTAGTGGTTTTGATGAAATAGGGCTTCTGATCACTGTCAGACATAGACAGACACCAGGTTTCTCAGATTTCTATATTTGAATAGAGAATTAAGAAGAAACAGTAAAAGCTTCCAGCATTTTTCAGAAAAGCATCTACAAACAGACTCAAGTTGTCAAGAGGGAAAGAAAAATCATTCTTCTAAGGTCAGCTCCAAGACATTGTTGACTTCCCATTGTTTATGAAAGATGAATGTCATTATCATTCTCTTCTATAAGGTCTTATCATTCTTGATATCTTTACTGTCTGTGGGACTGTCTATCTGGTCCTTGAGTGAGTTATAATTGTAAAGAGGGTTCAATTTTTTGATGTAGAAGAATTTAAGTAATTTTTGGAAGTTTTGATTAAGAGTTGCAGAGGTCAGTTTATCGGCTATTTTCTTAAAAATATCATAGGTTATTTCAGCCAACTCTTTGGTCACAGGGTCTTCATCTCGGAGCAGTCGTTCAATAACTGTAATATCAGAAGAGACTTTAGTTCAAGTTATCTCTTTCTCAGAGGCCATGAAACTTTAATTCTAAACAGCCCTGCCACCTTTCACAGAGTGCCCCCTTCTCTCCATCTCTCCTCTTCATTCCCTCTGCATTTTGTAACTTTGACTGATTGCATTCAGGAAGTTTTATCATCTATCTCCACCAGACCCCATTAAAAGAAAAATGGGAATATTCACTAAAAATTACCGAGGACCTTTTATGTGTTGAGCATTTTTCTAGATAACATAAACAGGTATTTGTATATTGAGTAAGAGGTTCATATTGGTCATAATGAAAAAGTTAAAATCAGTCTAAATGTTCATTAATAGGGAACTGCTTAAAAGTTAGGAATATAAAACGAAATACTACATATGTATTAACATATTGTAGGCCCCTATTTCTTGGCATAGAAAGATGTTTATATTATACAGCTAAATGAAAAAAGTTATAAAACAGTTATGATAGTTAAAAATATATAATAGCTTTTATTCTTTAAAAATATCCTGGATAGGCAGGGCACGGTGGCTCATGCCTGTAATCCCAGCACTTTGGGAGACCAAGGCAGGCGGATCTTGAGGTCAGGAGATCAAGACCATCCTGGCTAACACGGTGAACCCTGTCCCTACTAAAAATACAAAAAATTAGCCAGGCGTGGTGGCCCACGCCTGTAGTACCAGTTACTCTGGAGGCTGAGGCAGCAGAATTGCTGGAACCTGGGAGGCGGAGCTTTCACTGAGCAGAGATCATGCCACTGCACTCCAGCTGGGTGACAGAGGGAGACTCCGTCTCAAAAAAAAAAAAAAAAAAAAGAAAAGAGAAAAAAGAAAAAAAAACCGGGATAATACATAGACCAAAATGCTAACATCATTATATAAAATGCTAATACCATTATATCCAGATAGTGGACTGTGAGAAATTACTATTTTATTTCTTGATAAAAGAAATAGAAACAAAGGGGGGAGATTTAGAAAACGGAGAGATGAGAAGGAGCAGGAGAGAGGGGAGTGAAAGAAGAAAATGACTGTAAGAAAGATGGAAAATTCTAGTGTTTGGCATTTAGCAGGTAGTCAAATATGTGTTGAATGAATGAGTGAGTGAGTGAATGGATGAATGGATGAATGAATGAATAAGGAAGGAAAGTAATGACGTATAAATGTAGGTCCATGAATTATAATAAATGTACCACTCTGGTGGGGGATGTCAATAATGGGGGAGGCTAAGCATTGGTGAGGAGAGAAGGTACTTGGGAAATCTCTGTACCTGCAGCTCAATATTGCTGTGAACCTGAAACTGTTCTAAAAAAAAAATCTAGTAAGAAAGAAAGAGGAAGGAAGGCAGCCAACTTGTTTTTATAACTCACTGTTTGTAATTCTGACCCTGATGGGACAACAGACAGAGGCTAAGGGAGATTCCTAAGACCCAAACATTTTGATAGACTAATATTACCTTTCTTTAATTCCCTCCTCTGCAAATGTATTGTATAATGCTATCTACTAAAATGTGAATTCTCTGAGGGAAGAGACTGCTTTATTTGCAACTCTGTCGCTAGCAGTAAATAGTGCTGTCACATAAATATAAGAGATGCTAAAAAACATTTGTTAGATGAATGAGTAAATGAATTTTCAACTTTCCGAAGTTCCCAACGGCTCTAGGATGACAGTTCTCAGACAATCAGTGGAATACATGGAGTGATTGAAACAGGGAAAGAGAGTAAGAGGAAATAGAATAGAAAGAGAAAAAACATACATACCTCTTAGCCCAGTTCTTTCATTGATTCTTCCATAATTATCCAACCACTACTACCACCCTCTTCCTATCTGGCCTGGCACCCTAACAGAAATCATATGTGACTAGAATCACAAATAGTAAATGTACTTAGATTTACGCATAAAGATTTTGTTATAACCTCAATACTCACCATCAAGCATGACTTCAATTTCAACTCTAAGCAGTAAATGACCACCAGATTTTGCCAAATATCCTATGCACACAATAAAAATTAAAGTTACTGCAACATGCATTATGAAAATACATTTTTCTGATGTTATCTGGCTACCTTCTTTGCTTTTTTCAAAGCAAAGCATCTCTAGATTATCCTTGAGTCATCTTTTAGTACTTTTAACTATTGTCTCATAAAATTGTTTATCGAAAGATATATGAGAGTATAAATGTGCACAAATCATATTCAATAGCTCGGTGAATGACCACAAAAGGAACACACCAGGCTACCACTTAGGTTATTAAATAGAGTATTAGCAGCATCCTGGAAGCCTCCTTAAAGCCTCTCCCAGTCTCCTCCTCCACCTTTCAGAATATATTCTTTTGTGTCTGCCTTCTTTTGCTTCACATGACATTTTAAGATTCATCCATGTTCTTTCATGTAGCAATAGTTTGTTCATTTCCATTGCTACATGGCAGAGGCTAGCAAACAAAGTTTTCTTGAGATACAGCCATTCACATGGGCTCATTTGTTTACATACCTATGACTGTTTTCACCCTACCACAGCAGAGTTGAAAAGTTGCAACAGAGACTATATGGTGCTCAAAGTTTAAAGTTACTATTGGGCCTTTAACAGAAATAATTTGCTGAACCTGCTATATACTAGTGTATCTTATGAATGCATCATTTTTTTAAAATCCATTCTGCTGTTGATGGGCATTTGTGTTGTTTCCAGTTTGGGGCCATGATGAATAATGAAGTTATGGGCATTCTTGTACATGAATTTTGGCATGTATTTGTATAACTGCTGTTTGGTATATAACTAGTGGATTTACTGGGCATGCTTATGTTCAACTTTAGCAGTTACGGCTAAACAGTTATCCAAAGTGGCTGTACCAGTTTTCACTCCTACCAATAGTATGCTAACATTTTCATTGCTCTATGTCCTCCGAACAATTGATATTGTTAAAATTTTTCCTTTCAGTCATCCTCATAGGTTTGGTGATAATATCACATTGTAACTTTAATTTTCATTTTTTTTGTTATTGATTAATAAGATCATGTGTGTATTTACTGGCTATTTGGATGTCTTCTTTTCTGAAATGCTTATTCAGATAAGTCTCTTGCCTGCTTATAGATTGAGTTATCTTTTTCTTTGTCACTTGTAGGCATTTTAAAGTTCTGAGCACTAATCGTTTTAAAATGGTGCATGTCTTACAATATCTTCTCCTATCTCATGGCTAAACTTCTCCATTTGCATTTGTGTTTTAACTAACAGAAATCCCTAATTTCAATGTAGTTTAATTTATCATCTTTACATTTATGGTTAGTTAATTTTGAGGTCCTGTTTAGGAAATGTTTCCCTGTCTCAAGCCATAAAGATATTCTCCTATATTTACTTCTGGAAGCTTTACTATTTTACCCTTTATGCTTATATCTACCATCCAGCTGGAGTTATACAGCATGAAGTTGGGGTCAAGATATTTTTATATACCTCTATAGTTGATCCTGCACCATTAAGAGAAAAACTGCTCTTACTTTACTGCTTGGCAGTGTCACCTAGATCATAAATTGTGTGTGGTCAATGTCTTGGCTCCATTCTGTCTGTCTATCATTGTGTCACTACTGCATGACCTTAATGTGTAATGCATCTTCATATCCCATGGTATAAGTCCTTCAACTCTAGTTTCTCTTTAAATTATCTTGGCTATTCTCAAACACTTAAGTTTTAATATAAAGTTTATAATCAGCTTGTCATGTTTCACACACACACCCAAAATCCTCAGTGAGATTTTGTTTGGGAATACACTGAATCTATATAGATCAATTTGGGGAGAACTGACATCATCATAATATTTAATCTTTCAATAAATGAACATAATATATCCTTGTATGGAACTCTTTTAAAAATTTTCTGTATGTTTTCCAGTTTTCTGTGCATTCATTTTGTGTATCATTTCTTTTAAGGTATTTGATGATTTTTGGTGCTATTGTATTGGTATTTTTTAAATTTTTATTTTTATTTCAATAGGCTTTGGGGGAAGAGGTGGTATTTGGTTACATGGTTGAGTCCTTTAGCAGTGATTTCTGAGATTTTGGTGTGCCCATCACCTGAGCAGTGTACACAGTACCCAATATGTAGTCTTTTAAAAACAAATTGTAGAGGGAAATTTTCTTTTTTTCTTTCCATTATTTTTTAAAATATGTGAGTGCATATATAACCTTTCATTTCTTTTAAATAAACTTTTTGCACCTATTGACCCATCCTCTAAGTTTCTTCCCCTCACCTCCCACCCCCAAACAGGCCCTGGTGTGTGTTATTCCCCTCCCTGTGTCCATGTGTTCTCATTGTTCAACTCCCACTTATGAGTGCGAACATGTGGTGTTTGGTTTTCTGTTCCTGTGTTACTTAGCTGAGGATGATGGCTTCCAGCTTCATCCATGTCCCTGAAAAGGACATGATCTCATTTCTTTTTTATGGCTAGATAGTATTCCATGGTATATATGTACCACGTTTTCTTTATCCAGTCTATCATTGATGGGCATTTGGATTGGTTCCATGACTTTGCTATTGTAAATAGTGCTGCAGTAAACATATGTGTGCATGTGTCTTTATAAAATGATTTGTATTCCTTTGGGTATATACCTAGTAATTGGATTTCTGGGTCAAATGGCATTTCTGGTTCTAGATCCTTGAGGAATTGCCACACTGTCTTCTACAATCGTTGAACTAACTTAAATTCCCACTAACAGTGTAAAAGCATTCCCATTTCTCCACAGCCTCGCCAGCATCTATTGTTTCTTGACTTTTTAATAATCACCATTCTTACTGGTGTGAGATGGTATCTGATTGTGGTTTTGATTTGCATTTCTCTAATGATCAGTGATGTTGAGCTTTATTTCATAAGTTTGTTGGCCATGTAAAAGTCTTCTTTTGAGAAGTGTCTGTTCATATCCTTTGCCCACTTTTGCTACTTTGACCACTTCAGACTCTGATATTCTTTCTTCCACTTGGTTGATTCAGCTATTGATACTTGTTTTTTTTCCTTGTAAATTTATTTAAGTTTCATGTAGATTCTGGATGCTAGACCTTTCTCAGATGGGTAGACTGCAAAATTTTTCTCCCATTCTGTAGGTTGCCTATTCACTCTAATGATAGTTTCTTTTGCTGTGTAGAAGCTCTTTAGTTTAATTAGATCCCATTTGTCAATTTTGGCTTTTGTTGCTATTGCTTTTGGCATTTTTGTCATGAAGTCTTTGTCCATGTCTATGTCCTGAATGGTATTGCTTAGGTTTTCTTCTAGGGTTTTTGTGGTTTGGGGTTTACATTTAAGTATTTAAGCCATGTTGAGTTAATTTTTGTATAAGGTGTCAGGAAGGGGTCCAGTTTCAGTTTTCTGCATATGGCTAGCCAGTTTTCCCAGCACCATTTATTAAATAGGGAATCCTTTTCCCATTGCTTGTTTTCAGCAGGTTTGTCGAAGGACAGATAGTTGTAGATATGGTGTTATTTCTGAGGTCTCTTTTCTGTTCCATTGGTCTATATGTCTGGTTTTTTTTTTTTTTTTTTTTTTTTACCAGTACCGTGTTGTCATGGTTACTGTAGCCTTGTAGTATAAAGTCAGGCAGCATGATGCCTCCAGCTTTGTTCTTCCTGATTAGGATTGTTTTGGCTATATGGGATCTTTTTTGATCCTATATGAAATTTAAACTAGTTTTTTTCTAATTTTGTGAAGAATGTCAATAGTAGTATGATGGGAATAACATTGAATTTATAAATTACTTTGGGCAGTATGACCATTTTCATGATATGGATTCTTCTTATTCATGAGGATGGAATGTTTTTCCTTTTTTTTTTTTTTCTGTCCTCTCTTATTTCCTTGACCCGTGGTTTGTAGTTCTCCTTGAAGAGGTCCTTTACATCCCTTGTTATCTGTATTCCAAGGTATTTTATTCTCTTCGTAGTAATTGTGAGTGGGAATTTATTCATAATTTGGCTCTCTGTTTGTCTATTGTTGGTGTAAAGAAAAGCTTGTAATATTTGCACATTGATTTTGTATCCTGATACTTTGCTAAAGTTGCTTATCAGCTTAAGGAGTTTTTGGGCTGAGATGATGTTGTCTTCTAAATATAAAATCATGTCATCTGCAAACAGAAACAATATGACTTGCTCTCTTCCTATTTGAATATGCTTTATTTGTTTCTCTTAACTGAAAGAATGTATTTTGGTGTGTTTTTCCCCCCATATTTAGTGCTTCTTTCAGGTAGGCCTGGTGGTAACAAAATTCCTCAACATTTGCTTATGTGGAAATGATTTTATTTCTCCTTCACTTATGAAGCTTATTTTGGCTGGATATGAAATTCTGGGTTGGAAATTCTTTTCTTTAAGAATGTTGAATTTGGCCCTCAATCTGTTCTGGTTTGCAGAGTTTCTGCTGAGTGGTTCACTCTTAGTCTGATTAGCTTCCCTTTGTAGGTGACCTGGCCTTTCTCTCTGGCTGCCCTTAACACTTTTTCCCTTATTTTGACCTTGGAGAATCTGATGATTATGTATCTTGGGGTTTGTCTTCTTGTGGAGTGTCTTAATGGTGTTCCCTCTCTTTTCCTGGATTTGCATGTTGGCATGTATTGCTAGGTTGGGGAAGTCCTCCTGGATAATATCCTGAAGTGTGTTTTCCAGCTTGTTTCTATTCGCCCCATCTCCTTCAGGTATTCCAGTCTATCACCGGTTCCATCTTTTCACAGAGTCCCATTTCCTGGAGGCTTTGTTTGTTACTTTTCATTCTTTTTTCTCTAATCTTGCTTGCATGCCTTATTTCAATAAAGTGGTCTTCAAACTCTGATATTCTTTCTTCCACTTGGCTGATTTAGTTATTGATACTTGTGTATGCTTCACGAAGTTCCTGTGCTGTTTTTCAGCTCCATTAGGTCATTTCTGTTCCTCTCTAAACTGTTTATTCTAGTTAGCAGTTCCTCTAACCTTTTATCAAGGTTTTTAGCTTCTTTGCATTGGGTTACAACATACTTCTTTAGCTCAGCGTAGTTTTTTATTACCCATCATCTGAAGCCTACTTCTGTTAATTCGTCCATCTCATCCTCTGTGCAGTGCTGTGCCCTTGCTGGAGAGACATTGCAAACATTTGGAGAAGAGGCACTCTGGCTTTTTGGGTTTTCAGCATTTTGTCATTGATTCTTTCTCATCTTTCTGAATTTGCCTAGTTTCGATCTTTGAGGCTGCTGACCCTTGGATGAGGTTTTTGTGAGGACTTTGTTGTTGTTGTTGCTTTTTGTTTGTTTTTCTTTCAATGGTCAGGTCCCTCTTCTGTAGGGCTGCTGCCATTTGCTGGGGGTCCATTTCACGCCCTATTCATCTGGTTCACTCCTGCATCTGGAGATGTCACTCAAGGAGGCTAGAAAACAGCAAAGATGGGTGCCTGCTTCATCTTCTGGCAGGGGCACTGATCTGATGCCAGTTGGATCGCTCCTGTGTAGGGTTTCTGACAACCCCTGTTGGAGGGTCTCACCCAGTTGGGCGGCATGGGGAACAGGATCCATTTAATGAAGCACTTTGACCCTTGATGCAGGGGTTTGATTTGCTAGGGGGAAACCCACTCATCTGGGCTCCTGGATTCCTCAGAACTATGAGGAGGAAAGGCTATGTCTGCTGATTCACAGAGACTGCAGCTATCCCTCCCGCTAGAGGCTCAGGCCCAGAGAGATATGGGTTCTGTCCCTGAGCCTCTGGTTAGAGTTGTTGGATTTCCTGCAGGAAGCCCCCCACCCAGTGAGGAAGGATGAGTCAGGGTCAGGCCTGAAGAGATCCTCTGGCTGCAGTCTTCCACAGCTGGTGTGTTGGGCTGTTGGGGACACCTTTTGGGACCAAGCTGTCCAGTCCTACTGGTTCCAGCAGGGGAAAAGCACAGCCTGGAGCTATAGAGATGGATGCCACACTTCCCCTGCCCGGGGAACTTGACATGTTAGGCAGTTGTGAGTCCCAGTACTGGCTGCTGCCCCTTTCCCAAGAAGCTCAAATGGCTTAGACAGCAGGCAGCTGCAGCTGTGATGCTGGTCACCCCTCCTCCCCAGGGGCTTGATGGGTTTAAGCAGAATCCAGCTGAGATGCTATTGAGAATCTGCATGGCTCTGGGGTTAAGGCCCTAGGCCCCGGTGGTGTGGGTTCATGAGTGGGATCTTCTAATCTGTGGGTTTCATAGTTCCATGGAAAAATCATGGTCCCTCCAGCTGGGAAGGATGCCTCCCTTGGCTGGGGGGTGGGGGCTCCTCTACCCATGTGGCTCTCAGATGGGCCACTGCACCACACTGCTTGCTCTTCCTTTCTCTCCGTGGATCATACCAGCTGCCTAGTCAGTTCTGATGAGAGAACCTGGATACCTTGGTTGCCAGTGAAAGATTAATGCACTTATTATGGTTCTTTTCGATGGGAGCCTCCGACTGCCACTGTTTCTAGTTGGACATCTTGGCCAGTCAGTATGTTGTCTTTTATCCCTCATCCCTTCCCACCCTTTCCCCTGAGTCCCCAAAGTCCACTGTATCTTTTTTTTTTTTTTTTTTTTTTTTTTAAGTCTCATACTGTTGCACAAGCTGGAGTGCAGTGGAGCAATCTCGGTTCACTGCACCCTCCGCCTCCCAGGTTCTAGCGGTTCTACTGCCTCAGCCTCCCAAGTAGCTGGAACTATAGGCACGTGCCACCATGCCTGGCTAATTTCTTTTGTATTAGAGACGGGGTTTCACCATGTTGGCCAGGCTGGTCTTGAACTCCTGACCTCGTGATCTGCCCACCTCAGCCTCCCAAAGTGCTGGGATTACAGGCGTGAGCCACCGCACCTGGCCCATTGTATCATTCTTATGCCCTTGCATCCTCATAGCCTAGCTCCCACTTATGAGTGAGAACACAAGATGTTTGGTTTTCCATTCTTGAGTTACTTCACTTAGAATAATGATCTCCAGTTACATCCAGGTTGCTGCAAATGCCATTATTTCATTCCTTTTTAATGGCTGAGTAATATTTCACGGCATATATACACCACATTTTCTTTATCCATTCATTGATTGATGGATATTTAGGTCAGTTCTATATTTTTGCAATTGCAAATTGTACTGCCATAAACATGCATATGCAAGTGTCTTTTTTTGTATAATGACTTCTTTCCCTCTGGGTAGATACCCAGTAGTGGGACTGCTGGATCAAATGAACTTAACTTTTAGTTCAAATGAAGTTAAAGAACTTTTAGCTCAAGTGAACTTAAAGAACTTTTAGCTCAAGTGAACTTAAAGAACTTTTAGTTCTTTACGGACTCTCCACGCCATTTTCTGTAATGGCTGTACTAGTTTGCAATCCCACCAGCAGTGTAAAAGTGTTCCCTTTTCACCACATCCACACCAACATCTATGATTTTTTTTATTTTTAAATTATGGCTATTCTTGCAGTAGTAAGGTGGTATCACATTGTGGTTCTGATTTGCATTTTCCTGATAATTAGTGGTGTAGAGCATATTTTCATAGGTTTGTTGGCCATTTGTATATTTTCTTTTGAGAATTATCTATTCATGTTCTTAGCCCACTTTTTGATAGGATTGTTTGTTTCTTGCTGATTTGAGTTCCTTGTAGATTCTGGATATTAGTCTTTTGTTGGATGCATAGTTTGTGAAGATTCTCTCCCACTCTGTGGTTGTTGCTCTACTCTGCTGATTATTTCCTTTGCTGTGCAGAAGCTTTTTAGTTTAATTAAGTCCCATCTGTTTATCTTATTTTTGTTGCATTTGCTTTTGGGTTCTTGGTCATGAAGTCTTTGACTAAGCCAATGCCTAGAAAGGTTTTTTCTGATGCTATTTTTCTGGAATTTTTATGTTTCAGGTCTTAGAGTTAAGTCTTTGATCCATCTTGAGTTAGTTTTTATATAAGGTGAGAGATGAGAATCAACTTTTCATTCTTCTACATGTGGCTTGCCAATTATCCCAGCACAATTTGTTGAATAGGGTGTCATGTCCCTACTTTATGTTTTTGTTTGTCGAAGATCAGTTGGCTACACTTTATTTCTGGATTCTCTATTCTGCTTCATTGGTCTAAAAATTAAGCTTCTAATTATTTATTGTTTATGTATAGAAATCCAATTGATCTTTGTATACTGATGTTGTATCTAGAAAACTTGCTAAACGGGTTAATTTGAGAACTTTTTTCTGAATTTCTGGAACGTTTAAAATATGCAATTATTTATTTTCTAATTTTGAATGTTTCAAATGTTTCATTTCCTTCTGTCCAAACTTAGTCATTTGTTTTGCCTTATTTTAGTTTTGGAAAATTCTTGGCCATCATCTCTTACAGTGGTTCTTCTGCCTCATTCTTTCTCCTCTCTCTTTTTGAAATCTATATGTTAGACCATTTTGCCGTGTCTCATATTATCTTACACTTTTTATATATTTTTCATTTTTATTTCTTCAAACTTTAATCTTTAGTTTGAATATTTTATTCTGACATATCCAATTCTATTTTAAGCTTTTTCTAATATGCTGCTGATTTCATTCATTGAGTTCTGCATTCCATTTCATTATTTAATCTTTTGAATACATTAATCATATTTATTTTAAAGGTATATCTAATAACTGCAATAATGATATATTCTTCATTCTATCTCTTGTAACTAAAAAAGTCTACTTCTGGTTTTTTTGATTAACTGTCAGCTATCGTGTATGAAATTCTGTGTAGAAAATTTGAGTCTCTGGGTAATTTATCTTCTTTCAGAGGGGATTTATTTTTGCTTCTGCCAGGCAGTTAAGCTAAAGGTATATCTTCTTTATCCAACCAGGGATTTAGATGTTCAAGGCTTTGTTCATTGTGAGGGCTGGTCTATTTGCAGTTTACTCTTTCTCCTAGGATGAATCCATCACAGATCCCCATTGAAAGTCTGGGAGTATTTGGGATCAAGACGAGGGCAACATTTTCAAACTAGGCTCATACAAAGTCAGTCATTGTTTGGTGATCTGGCTGTGATGGCTACCATGAGCATTTGTCTTGGGCCTCAGAGCACTTGCTTTGAAGTGGGTGAAGTGTTCCCACAGCAAGCAGTGGATGTGGAGTACACTCCAGAGATAGGCATTGAAATTGGGATCTTTCTTGTTGCAGGACTGGAGCAGAAGGAGAGTTTCTGAAGCTGCAGGAAGCTTTACAGTCAGGGATGCCTTTGAGACCTGAGATGACAGCTCTGTATATGTCGTTGCTAGGTGCCTCAACTTGTTCCCTTGGTCAGTCAGGAGAATGAGCCCCACTAGTTCCAAGGAGTAGTAGAGAGAATCCCATTCCTGCTCACCTGAATTAGAAGCATGGGCCACCCTTCCCTTCCTATGCAAAGAATTTCGTGTGGCAGTGCTCCCTCCACTCCACACTAAGGCATATTTTCAGGTATTTGATGCACCCACTCACCTGCATTAGGAGCCTGCATCACCCTTTGCTTTCTGTGCAGAGATCTTGGTGCTGTAGCACTTTCTTTGCTCCATGCCCAGGGCACATTTCCAGGCATTTGGCTCACCCACTCTCTTGGATTAGGAGCCTGAGCTACCCCTGCCTTTCCCTGTGCAGTAGTGATTTCTCTGCTCGTTTCTGGGACATTTCTAGGCATTTTTATGCACTCACTTGCCTGGATTAGGAGCCTAAGCCACTCTTCCCTTTCTGAGTAGAGAACTTGGTGCAGCCAACTTGATGGTCTCTTCACTCTACACCTGGACATATCTCCTGGCATTTGGAGTACCCACTCTTCTAGATTAGGAGTTTAGGCTGCCTCTCCCTTCCCATGCAGAGAACTTAGGGCAGTGGAGGTTCCTCTACTCCACACACAGGCACATCACTGGGTGCTTACCCCCTGGATTACCATAAGAGCTGGTGCTTATGACTGCCACTGGAGGACTATGGATGGTCCTGCCTGGCCTTGTTCCACTCAGCTTGGTCCCCAACTCTGAGACTCAAATAACTGCAACAATGTGCTCAAATAAGCACAGTCAGAAATGATAACAATGACAAACAACTGATTCCACAGGAATACAAAAGATCATCAGCGACTACCATGAGCATCTCTGTGCACGCAAACTATGAAAACTAGAAGAAATGTGTAAATTATTGGAAACATACAATCTCCCAAGATTGAGCCAAGAATAAATAGAAGTCCTGAACAGATCAATAACAAGTAGTAAAATTGAATCAGTAATTAATAAAAAAAAAAAAGAAAAAGAAAAAAGGTCCACAACCAGACTGATCCACAGTTGAATTCTACCAGGCATACAAGGAATAACTGATACCAATTCTATTAAAATTGCTCCAATTCCTATGAAGCCATCATTACCCTAATAACAAAGCATGGCAAAGGCACAAAACAAACTGAGGAGGAGGGAACCCTCCCTAACTCATTCTATGAAGCCACCACCGCAATATCAAAGAATGGCAAGGGTACAAAACAGAAAATGACAGGACGCTATCCCTGATGAAAATATAAGAAAACTTTTTTAAAATTTAATTTAATTGGATTTTAAGTTCTGGGATACATGTGCAGGATGTGCAGGTTTGTTACATTAAGTAAATGTGTGCTATGGTGGTTTGCTGCACCTATCAACCCATCACCTAGGTGTTAAGCCTCACATGCATTGGCTATTTATCCTGTTGCTTTCCCTCCTCCCTGCCTCTGCCAGGCCCCAGTTCGTGTTGCTCCCTTCCCTTTTTCCATGTGTTCTCATTGTTCAGCTCCCATTTATAAGTGAGAATATGTGATGTTTGGTTTTCTGTTTCTGCATTAGTTTGCTGAGGATAATGGCTTCCAGCTTCACCCATGTCTGTGCAAATGACATGATCTCATTCCCTTTTATGGATGCATAGTATTCCATGGCATAGACATACCACATTTTCTTCATCTAATCTAGTATTTATGGATGTTTAGGCTTATTCCATGTCTTTGTTATTGTGTATAGTGCTGCAATGATCATACATGTTCATAGATCTTTATAATAGAATGATTTATGCTCCTTTGGGTATATACCCAGTAATGAGATTGTTGGATCAAATGGTATTTCTGGTTTTAGGTCTTTGAGGAAATGCCACACTGTCTTCTACAATGTTTGAACTAATTTACATTCCCACCAACAGTGTAAAAGCTTTCTATTTCTCCACAATCTCACTGGCATCTTTTATTGAAGAAAACATTTTCAACAAAATACTGGCAAATCAAATCCAACAGAACATGAAAAAGATAATATACCCCAATCAAGTAGGTTTCATTCCAAGGATGTAAGGATGATTCGACATTAAAAAAAATAAATAAATGTGATTCACCACATAAACAAAACTAAAAACAATAATCATTGCAATAAATGTACAAAAAGCATTTGATAAAATCCAGCTTTCCTTCATGAGAAAAACCCTTAACTAGGCACATAAGGAACATACCTCAAAATAATAAAAGCCTATTTATTGCGGCACTATTCACAATAGCAAAGACTTGGAATCAACCCAAATATCCATCAATGACAGACTGGATTAAGAAAATGTGGCACATATACACCATGGAATACTATGCAGCCATAAAAAAGGATGAGTTCATGTTGTTTGCAGGGACATGGATGCAGCTGGAAACCATCATTCTCAGCTAACTATCGCAAGAAGAGAAAGCAAACACTGCATGTTCTCACTCATAGGTGGGAATTGAACAATGAGCACACTTGGACACAGGAAGGGGAACATCACACACTGGGGCCTGTTGTGGGGTGGGGGGAGGGGGGAGGGATAGCATTAGGAGATATACCTAATGTAAATGACGAGTTAATGGGTGCAGCACACCAACATGGCACATGTATACATATATAACAAACCTGCATGTTGTGCACATGTACCCTAGAACATAAAGTATAATAAATAAATAATAAAAGCTATATATGACAAACCCACAACCAATATCTTACTGAATGGGGAAAAGATGAAACCACTCCTCCTAAGAACTAGAACAAGGCAATGTTGTCCACTCTCACCACTTCTATTCAATGCAGTACTGGAAGACTTAACTAGAGCAATCAGACAACAGAAATAAATAAAGGGCATCCAAACCAGAAAAGAGGATGTCAAATCATCCCTCTTCACTGATGATATGATGTTCATGCAGAAACCCTAAAGACTCCTCCAAAAGACTCCTATATTTGATAAATGACTTCAGTAAAGTTTTAGGATATAAAACCAACATACTGAAATCAGTAGCATTTTCATATGCCAACAAGGATAAAGCCAAGAGCCAAATCAAGAACTAAATGCCATCTACAATAGCTACAAAAAACCAAAATACTTAGAAATACATTTAACCAAGGAGGTGAGATATCTGTATAAGAAGAACTATAAAACACTGATGAAAGAAATTGTAGATGACACAAATTTTTAAAATCCCTGTTTCTTACCATATACAAAAATTAAGAGAGATTAAAGACTTAAATATAAGACCCAAAACTATAAAATTATAAAAGAGAAACTAGGAAAAACTCTTCTGCACATTGGTTTGGGTAAAGAAATTTTACTAAGTCTTCAAAAGAAAACATGACAGAAACAAAAACAGACAAATGGAACTTTATTAAACTAAAGTTTCTGCACAGTGAACGAAATAATCAGCTGAGTAAACAGACAATCCACAGGATGAGAGAAAGTATTTGCATAGTATGCATTTGACAAAGAACTAATATTCAGAATCTACAAAAAAATTCAAACAACTCAATAAGAAAGAAAATAGCCCAGGTATGGTGGCTCATGCCTGTAATCCTAGCACATTGGGAGGCCAAGGCAGGCAGATTGCTTGAGCCCAAGAGTTTGAGACCAGCCTGGGTAACATGGAAAAGCCACATTTTTACAAAAAAAAAAAAAAAAAAATACAAAAATTAGTCTGGTGTGGTAGTACAGGCCTATAGTTCCAGCTACTTAGGGGACTGAGTTGGGAAGACCACTTGAACTTGGGAGGTTGAGGCTGCATGAGCTGTGTTCACACCACTGCACTCTAGCCTGGTCTGCAGAGGAGACCACGTCTCAAAAAAAAAAAAAAAAAAGAAAAAAAAAAACAGAAAAAACTCATTAAAGAATGGGTAAAGAACATGAACAGATGAACAGACATTTTTCCAAAAGAAGACATGTAAGCGGCCAAGGAAAATAAAGAAATGGGGGGTGTACCAAGGTGGTGGAATAGAAAGCTCCACTGATCATTACCCAGATCCCTGAGTCCCCTCTGACTAGGGTTGTTTTAAATGCTTCCTCTGTGGGTTGGCATTGGCTGAGTTTTATCTGGTTTTCCTTCCTGCTCTAACAGGACAGCACTGAGTTTAGTGCCTCACAATTGCTGTGTTCTCCCTCACTCAGCACCCAGAGATCCTCTTAGCACCACACTGCTGCCACTGGGAATGGGGGTGGGGGGAGTGGAGTCAGTGATTCAGGACTGTTTTTTTCCTATCTCTGCAGTACCTCTTTCAGAGATATGAAGTTAAAACCAGGAACTAAGCATATTCACCTGACTTTGGGTTCTTATGAAGGCGTTTCTTCTGTGTAGGTGGTTTTTTACTTGTCAGCAGGGGTGGGTAATGATCAGCCAAGGCAGTGCTAGCATCAGCCCTCCCCTAACCCCAAACTACACAGCTTGTGGCTCCAAAAAAGACACTTTCCTTCCCCTTGAGGAGAGGAGAGGGAAAAGTGGGGAGGACTTTGTCTTGCATGTTGGATGCCAGCTCAGCCACAGCAGGATAGGTCACCAGTCAGAATCATGAGGCCCTGTTCCGGGTCCTAGCTCCCAGACATTTGTAAACATACCCTGGGCCAAAAGGGAACCCACTGCCTTGAAGGAAAAGACCTGACCTGGCAGCATTCATTACCTGCTAACGGAAGAGCCCTTGGTCCTTGAATAACCAGCAGCAATGCCCAGGTACTACATTGTGGGCCTTGGGTGAACCTCTGAGATTTGCTGGCTTCAGCTGAGACTCAGTACATTACCAGCTGTGGTGGCTGTGGGACAAAACTCCTTCTGCTTGAGGAAAGCAGAGGAAAAAGTAAAGGGGACTTTCTTTTGTACCTTAGATCCCAGCATAGTTACAGGGGGCAGAGCATCAAGTGGGCTCTTAGGATCCCGGATTCCAGGACTTGACTTTTGGATGGGATTTTTTAGACCTGCCTTAGGCCAAGGGGAACCCACTGCCTTGAAGAGTGAATTGTGGGCCTGGTAGCATTCACCACAAGCTGACTTCAGAGTCCTTGGGCCTTAAGGGAACATCAGTGGTAGTCTGGCAGTATTCCTTGTGACCTGGGATTATTGTGTCTACAAGGTGAGGCTCCTCTGCCTTTGGAAAGGGGAGGGAAGAGTGGAAAGGATTGCATCTCAGTTTGAGGGTCAGCTAAGCTGCAATACAATGGAACACCAGGTAGACTTCCAAGGTTTTTGACCCTAGTCCCTGACTCCTGGACAGTCCTTCTGGACCCACCCATGTCCTGGGGGACCTCACTGTTCTGAAGGGAGGAACACAGGCCTGGCTGGCTTTGCCACATGCTAATCGTAGAGCTTCACAGGCTTTGAGAGAATGTAGGCCAAGGAGTAGTCACAGTAGGTCTTGGGTGAGACTCAGTGCTGTACTGGCTTCAGGTCGACCCAGTGCAGTCATAGTGGTGGTGGCCGCAGGGATGCTTGTGTAACTCTACCTCCAGCTTTAGGTGGTTCACAACAGAGAGACAGGGAGAATATGTTTGTCTGGCAGAAAGTAAGAGAAGAAACAAGAGTCCCTTCTTGATAATCCAGAGAATTCTCACAGATCTTGTCCAAGACGATCAAGGCAGTACCTCTATGAGTCTGCAAGAACCACAATGTTACTTGGCTTGGGGATACAAAGTGGATACAACTTACGTTACAACACCTAAGTCCTTTCAAATCTCTGCAAAGCCTTCCCAAGAAGGACAGCCACAAATAACCAAGACAATGAAGACTACAATAAATACCTAAGTCTTCAATGCCCAGACACTGAAGAACATCTGCTATCATCAACACCATTCAGGAAAACATGACCTCACCAAATGAAGTAAATAAGGCACCATGGACCAATCATAGAGAAATATAGATATGTGACCTTTCAGAGAATTTGAAATAGCTATGTTGAGTAAACTCAAAGAAATTCAATATAACACCAAGAAGGGATT
Organism: Chlorocebus sabaeus; assembly: GCF_047675955.1. Taxonomy (NCBI): domain Eukaryota; kingdom Metazoa; phylum Chordata; class Mammalia; order Primates; family Cercopithecidae; genus Chlorocebus; species Chlorocebus sabaeus. The sequence goes on from NC_132928.1 coordinate 58,633,653, forward strand.
CAGAATTCTGTTAGATAAATTTAACAAAGAGATTAATGAAAAAGAATCAAGCAGAAATTCTGAGAGATGAAAAATGCAATAAGCATACTGTAGAATGCATTGGAGTACTTTAATGGCAGAATTCATCAAGCAAAAGAGAATTCATGAGACTGAAGGCAGTGTATTTGAAAATAGAGCTGACAAAAGGAATAAAAAACAATGAAGCATGCCTACAAGATCTAGAAAATAGCCTCAAGAGGGCAAATCTAAGAGTCACTGGCCTTAAAGAGGGCGCGGAGAAAGAGATAGGGGTTGAAAGTTTATTCACAGGGATAATAACAGAAGCCTTCCCAAATCTAGAGAAAGATATCAATATCCAAGTACAAAAAGGTTGTGGAACACCAAGCAGATTTAATCCAAAGAAAACTACCTAAGGCATTTAACAATCAAACTCCCAAAAGTCAAGGATAAGAAAAGGATCCTAAAAGCAGCTAGAAAAAAGAAACAAATAATATACAATGGAATTCCAATACATCTGGCAGCAGACTTTTAGTGGAACCCTTACAGGCCTTGAGAGAGTGACACGACATATTCAAAGTGCTGAAGGAAAACTATGTTACACTAGAATAGTATAGTATATCTGATGAAAATATCCTTCAAACATGAAGGAGAAATAAAGGCTTTTCCAAATAAACAAAAGCTGAGGGATTTCATCAATACCAGACCTGTCCTACAAGAAATGCTAAAGGGAGTAACTCAATCAGAAAGAAAAGGATATTAACGAGCAATAAAATAGTCACCTCAAGGCACAAAACTCACTGGTAATAGTAAGTACAAAGAAAAACACAGAATATTATAATACTGTAACTGTGGTATATAACCTATTCTTATCCTAAGCAGAAAGACTAAATGATGAGCCAATCAATAATAATAACTACAACAACTTTTCAAGACATAGACAGTATAATAACATATAAATAGAAGCAACAAAAAGTTAAAAAGCAGAGGGATGAAATTAAGGCATCTTTTTTGTTTATGCAAATGGTATTAAGTTGTTAACAGGTTAACGTAATAGTTTATAAGATTGTATTTGCAAGCTCCGTGGTAGCCACAAACCAAAAACATACAATAAATACACAAAAAATAGAAATAAACTAAATTATAATGCCAGAGAAAATTACCTTGACTAGAGGAAGACAGGAAGGAAAGAAAGAAGAAAGAAACCATAACACAACTAGAATACAAATAATAAAATTATAGGAGTAAGTTCTTATAAATAATAACATTGAATGTAAATGGACTAAACTCCCCAATCAAAAGACATAAACTCTCTGAATGGAAGAAAAAGTAAGATTAATTGATCTGTTCAGCCTACAGAAAACACACTTCACCTATAAAGACACATATAGAGTGAAAATAAACTGGTAGAAAAAGATATTTCATACCCATGGAAACCAAAAAAATTGGAAGAGTCACTATATTTATATCAGAAAAGATAGATTTCAAGACAAAAACTATAATAAAGGACAAAGAAGGTCACTATATAATGAAAAAGGGGTCAATTCAGCAAGAGGATATAACAATTTAAAATATATATGTACTCAACACAGGAGCACTCAGATACATAAAGGAAATACTATTAGAGTGAAAGAGAGAGATGGACTTCAATATAATAATAACTGGAGACTTCAACACCCCACTTTAGCATTGCAAAGATCTTCCAGATAGAAAATCAACAAACATCAGATTTAATCTTCACTATACATGAAATGGATCTAATATATATTTAGGGAACATTTCATTCAAGAGCTGCAGAATACACATTCTTTTCCTCAGCACATGGATTATTTTTACAGATAGACCATATGTTAGGTCACTGAACAGTCTTAAAACGTTCAGAATAAAGGGAAACAATATCAAGTATCTTCTTTAATCACAATGGAATAAAACTAAAAATTAATAACAGAGGAATTTTGGAAACTATACGAAATATGTGAAAATTTAACAATATACTTCCAAATGACCAGTGAGTCAATCAATAAATTAGGAAGAAATTGAAAAATTTCTTGAAACAAAATAATGGAAACACAACATACTAAAACCTATGGGATACAGCAAAAGCAGTACTAGGAATTTTGTAGCTGTAAGTGCCTATATCAAAAAAGAGGAAAAACTTCAAATGAGCATTTTAATGATGTATCTTAAAGAACTAGAGAAGCAAGAGCAAACCGAACCCAAAATTAGTAAAAGAAAAGAAATAATAAAGATCAGGGCAGAAATAAATGGAATTGAACTGAAAACAACAATACAAATTATCAGTGAAACAAAAAGTTGACTTTTTTGAAAAGTTAAACAAAATTGACGTACCTTTAGCCAGACTAAGAAAAAAAGGGAGAAGATCCAAATAAAATAAAAAATGAAAAAGGAGACATTAAAACTGTTACTGAAGAAATTCAAGGGATCAATAGTGGCTAGTATGAGCAACTACAGGCCAATAAATTGGAAGATATAGAAGAAATGGACAAATTCCTAGATACATACAACCTACTAAGATTGAACCAGGAAGAAATACAAAATCTGAAAAGACCAATAACAAGTAGTGAGATCAAGGCAATAATACAAAGTCTCCCAGTGAAGAAAAGCCCAGAACCTAATGGTTTTACTGTTGAATTCTACCAAACATTTAAAGAATAATGAATACAAATCTTAATCAAAATATTCTGAAAATTAGAGGAGGAGGGAATACATCCAATATCATTCTATGAGGCTAGTGTTACCCTGATATCAAAACCAGACAAATACACATCAAAAGAAGAAAACGATGGGCCAATATCTCTGATGAATATTAATGCCAAAATCCTCAAGAAAATACTAGCAAGTGAAATCAACAATGTATTAGAAAGATCATCCATCATGAGTTAGTGGGGTTTATCCCTGGGATGCAAAGATAGTTCAACAGGTAAATCAATCACTGTAATACATTATATCAACAGAATGAAGGATAAAACCATATGATCATTTCAATTGATGCTGAAGAAGCATTTGATAAAATATAATATCCCTTCATGATGAAAACCCTTAAAAAACTGGATAGATGGAATATACCTCAACATAATAAAAACCATATATGACAGACCCACAGGTGGTATCATACTGAATGGGGAAAAACTGAAAGCCTTTTCTCTAAAATGTGAAACATGACAAGAATGTCCACTGTCATCACTCTTGTTCAACATAGTACTAGAAGTCCGAGCTAGAGCAATCAGACAAGAGAAAGATATAAAGGATATCTAAACTGGAAAGGAAGAAGTCAAATTATCCTTGTTTGCAGATAATATGATCTTATATTTGGAAAAACCTCAAGCCTTCACAAGAAAACTATTAGAACTGATAAATACAGTGAAGTTACAAAATACAAAATCAACATACAAAAATCAGTAACATTTCTATATGCCAAGTGAACAATGTGAAAAAATTTAAATCCCATTTCTAATAGCCACATATAAAATTGAAGACCTAGTAATTAATTTAACCAAATAAGTGAAAGATTTTTATAAGGAATATTATAAAACACTGATGAAAGAAATTGAAGACACTAGGAAATGAAAAAAATATTCCAAGTTCATGGATTGGAGAATCAATTTTGTTAAAATATCCATACTACACAAAGCAATCTACAAATTAAATGCAATCCCTATCAAAATAAATACCAATGGCATTCTTCATATAAATAGAAAAAACTGTTCTAAAATGTATATGAAACCACAAAAGACCCGGAATAGCCAAAGCTATCCTAAACCAAAAAAACAAAACTGGAGGAATCACATTACCTGACTTCAAATTAAACTACAGAGCTATAGTAACCAAAACAGCATGGTACTGGCATAAAAACAGACACACAGACCAATGGAACAGAATAGAGAACCCAGAAATAAATCCACACACCCACAGTAAACTCATTTTTGACAAAGATGCCAAGAACATAAAGACAGTCTCTTCAATAAATGGTGCTGAAAAAACTGGATCTCCATATGCAGGAGAATGAATCTAGACCCCCATCTATTGTCATATACAAAAATCAAGCCAAAATGGATTAAAGGCTTAAATCTAGGACCTCAAAATATACATCTATTACAAGAAAACATTTGGGAAAACCTCCAGGACATTGGTCTGGGCAAAGATTTCTTGACCAATATCTCACAAGCACGAACAACCAAAGCAAAAACGGACAAATGGGATTACCTCAAGTTAAAAAGCTTTTGTATAGCAAAGGAAGCAATCAACAAAGTGAAGAGATAACCCACACAATGGGAGAAAATATTTGCAAACTACTCATCTGACAAGAGTGTAATAACCAGAATATATAAGGAGTTCAAACAACTCTATAGGTTAAAAAAAAAAAAAAATCTAATAATCAGATCAAAAGATGAGCAAAAGATTTGAATAGACATTTCTAAAAAGAAGACATACAAATGGCAAACAGGTATATGAAAAGATGTTCAACATCACTGATAATCAGAGAAATGCAAATCAAAACTACAATGATATATCCTCTCACCCCGGTTAAAATGGCTTATACCAAAAAGACAGGCGATAACAAATGCTGGTGAGGATGTGGTGAAAAGGGGACCCTCTACACTGTTGGTGAGAGGAGAAGAGTTTGGAGGTTCCTCAAAAAAACTAAAAATTGAACTACCGTATAATTCAGCAATTCCACTGCTGGGTATATACCCAAAAGAAAGAAAATCAGTGTATCAAAGAGATATCTGCATTTCTTTGTTTGTTGCAGCACTGTTTACAATAGCGAAAATTTGGAAGCAACCTAAATGTCCATCAACAGATTAATGCATAAAGAAAATGTGGTGCATACACATACACAATGGAATACTATTCTGCCACGAAAAGAGTGAGATCCAGTCATTTGCAACAACATGAGTGAGACTGAAGATCATTATTTTAAGTGAAATAAGCTAGGAACAGAAAGACAAACTTTGCATGTTCTCACTTATTTGTGGGATTTAAAAATCAAAATAATTGAACTCATGGACATAGAGAGTAGAAGGATGGCTACCAGAGGCTACAAAGGGTAATGGGGGGTTGTGGGGGTTGTGAGGATGGTTAATGGGTACAGAATAATAGTTAGAAAGAATGAGTAAGACTTACTATTTGATAGCACAATAGAATGACTGTAGCCAATAATAACTTAATTGTACATTTTTAAATAGTGTGATTGGATTGTTTATAATTCAAAGGATAGAGGTTTGAGGGGATGAATACCCCATTTTCCATGACATGCTTATTTCACATTGCATGCTTGTATCAAAACATTCCATGTACCCATAAATATATACACATACTATGTACCCACAAAAATAAAAATATTAAAAAATGAGAAAAGGTTGAATGTCACTAATCATCAGTGAAATACAAATTAAAACTGCAGTGAGATACCATCTTGCACTAGTCAGAATGGCTATTACTAAAAAGACCAAAAGAACAAATGTTGATGAAGTTACAGAGAAAAATGAATGCATATACATTGTTGGTGATAATGCAATTTAGTATATCCTTTATGGAAAACATTATGTTGATTTCTCAAATAATTAAAAATAGAACTACCATTTGATCTACCAATCTCACACTAGGTATCTAATCAAAGGAAAACAAATAAAATAATTGTATCAAAAAGACACTTGCATTCCTGTGTTTGTCACAGCACTGTTTACAATAGCAAAGTCATGCAATCAACATAAGTTACCATCAGGAATGATTAGAGAAAGAAAATGTGACGTGTGTGTGTGTGTGTGTGTGTGTGTGTGTAGATTTCTTGACCAATGCATACACACACACACACACACACACCATGGAATACTACTCAGCCATAATAAATAATTGAATCATGTATCTTGCAGCAACATGGATGCAACTGGAAGCCATTATCCTCAGTGAAATGACTCAGAAATATAAAGTCAAAAACCATATTTTCTCACTTACAAATGGGAGCTAAACAGTGGGTACACATGGACATACAGAGTGGAATAATAGATACTGGAGACTTCAAAAGGTGGGAGGGTGGAAAGAGAATGAGGGATAAAATACTACCTATTGGGTACAATGTACATTGTTTGGGTAATGGGTACACTGAATGCCCAGTGTTCTACCATTATGCAATATATCCATGTAAAACAACTGTACTTGTATCCCTAAATCTATTAAATAAAGAAAAAAAATTATATCAGCTTTATAACAGATAGAGGTATATATTATAACAGAGCCCTTCATTTCAGTGGATAATCATGTAATTTTTCAGAATCTTCGAATAGTTATTCTTCAGTCAGTCAAAATATTCAATTGATAAATGCCATGCTATGTGATCATTAAATAAACTAAAAAATAAAATGATTTTAAATATCACAACCAGATGAAAAATAATGCTACAAAGGATTGAACAACTGCTACATGCTAGACACTCTCCTGGGTGCTTTGTTTCAATTACTACTCACACCCATTTTGTGAAGCTATTCTTCTTATTCTCATTTTACAGACGGTAAAACTAAAGTTCATAGAGATTAAGTAACTTGGTAAAGGTCACATGGCTAGAGGGTGTTCATTCTGAGGTTTAAATGCAAGACTATCTATTTTTTACTTGAGTAATCAGAAAATAAAATTTGTTTTTCTGTTGCGTAGACTTAAGGTATATAACATAACGTTTTGATATATATATACCTAGTGAAATGAATACAACACTCAAGCAAGTTAACATATCTATCATCTCACATAGTTACCCTTTTTGTGTGTAACACACACAAATGTGTTGTATTTATTTTAAGTGTTCTTTTAGCTAAAAAGACCTAAGATCTACTCTCTTAGAAAATGTACAGTATGCAAGTATGTAATACAATATTATTAACTACAGTTTTCATGCTATACGTTAGCTCTCTAGATTTATCTTACATGACTGCAACTTTGCACCCTTTGACTTATGTACCCTTTGATTTACATCTTCCCATTTCTTGTGCCCTTGCTCCTGGTAACCACCATTATACTTTATATTTCTACCTATTTGACTTTTTAAAAAAGATTTCACATATAAGTGAGATTATGCAGTATGTTTCTGTCTTTGGCTTATTTCACTTATTATAATGTCCTCTAGGTTCATCTATGTTGTGTCTTGTTTTCCCCTTTTTTCAGGATGGATCATTTATATTGTCTCAAAGGAGGATTTCCTTTGCTTATCAAACCAATATTTTATACTTTTTCTTTGCTTTAGTCAAAATAGTGACCACAAAAATCACATGATCATTTATTTCCTTTTTTTGTTTATTATTATTATACTTTAAGTTCTAGGGTACATGTGCATAACGTGAAGGTTTGTGCCATGTTGGTGTGCTGCACCCATCAACTCGTCAGCACCCATCAACTCATCATTTACATCAGGTATAACTCCCAATGCAATCCCTCCCCCCTCCCCATGATAGGCCCCGGTGTGTGATATTCCCCTTCCTGAGTCCAAGTGATCTCATTGTTCAGTTCCCACCTATGAGTGAGAAGATCATTTTCATAATACAGTCAACTGGCAGTAAAGCTCAAGATACTCTTACTGGCAGGTGGAGCATGGGCCTAGCAATTTAAGAATAATGCTTAAAAAAAATCCTGTTTTGTGGGATGTCCTTTATTACTGTGCTTTTCTATCTGTTTGATTTTGTATTCTAATGCATTTCCTTTTAAGATTAGGTAGATAAATGAATGAAAATTTCTCATGCTAACAAGTATTAATTCCCCCAATGTCAAATTTCTTTTTTTTTTCTTTAGTGCTTTTACTAAAATTACTGAGATTTAGCTGGTCACCCAGCTAACAACCAGATATTTAAGACTTCTTTACAGCTAGGTGGGAGGATATGTCTATGATCTGGGCTAATGATAATTTAGCAGAAGGTATATTTGCTCTTCAGAGGAGTGTATGTGACCTGTTGATATTTTTGTTTCTTTCCAACCAACTGGAATGTAGAAGTGGCTGCAGAAGCTGGAGCAAACATTTTGGAGCTGCTTTGGGAAACTATGTGATGAGAATGTTAGAGCAGCAAAAGAGCTGGCCCTAGTTTACATATCCTTGGACTGTTGCATGAGAGAGAAATAAATTACTATCTTGTTAAACATAGTTATATTTGGATTGTTCTTACAACTGCAGATACTTATTTCATAAATACAATGTTACCACCAAATGAACAAAATAGGTGGAAAAATTGTGCAAAAAGACCTACAAATTGGATGGCTCTACGGAAACTGTGTTTTTGAAAGTCACAAATGAACTTTCAAACAGAATTTGATGCTTTGGACATTATATCAAATTAACCAAAATGCCAAGGTCTAGGTAGGTAACCATGTGATCCCAACTGTGTGGAAGAATGCATTTGGTGGTGGTGGGGAGTGTGGTTAACAGGAAGTGCAGGCTTTATCCACAAGTGAAGCTAATGGTCAGCTACATCCGGTTGCTACCATGCAGAAATGCAGGTTGAGTATAGCTTCGTCTTGCTTTTTTTTTTTTTTCTTCATGAATAACTAGAATCCCATAAACTTATATGAGAACTCTCACATTTTAAATATTGACAGCTGTGACATACTACTCCATATTAATATCATGGTCCCTTTCTTGACCATTTAAATAACTATATTTCCAAGCATCTCTTGAACTAATGGTGTCACTATGACAGTTCTGGTCATTGTGACTGTAAGATAAGTCACAGGTTGGGGACTTTGACGACAGCCTTGTAAAACTGGGCTGGCCCAGTTGGAAAGCACATCTTTTGTCTTTTACTTTTTGTTTCTTTCTTGGTGTAACACTTTTAAAATGTGAAGGTAATCAGAAAATACAAGGATAAAAGCCACATGCTAAGGTCAGATGGCAGTGTACAATGATGCAATAAATATCTATGTACACACATCATTTCTCCCCCGTGTGAGTGTATCTGAGAATATATTCTCTTGAGAGGAAATTACTGAGTCAAAATAATATGCATTTCACATTTTGACAGATTTTACCAAATTGTTCTTCTTAGAGAAAGTAATGATTTACAGTCTCAACAGTAATGTAAGTGATGGCTCACTTCCTGCAACCTGGCCAAAATAGGGTCGTACAAAACTTTTCATCTTTGTCAACTCAATGGATAGAAACATTGTTGGCATCACTTTTGGATAAATTTGTGAACATTTTAATGTTTAAGAGCCAAATGATTTTTTTCGGTGTGTTCTTCGTCCATTTTTCTATTGTTACTTTTTCTTGTGGGTTAGTAAAGATTCTATAGACAGTGAGAATTCATGCTTTGTCTTGATAAATGTAAATATTTCATCAAAATTTGGCTTTTGACTTTGTTTATAGTGGTTTTGCCTTGCCAATACGGTTTCATTTTTACATAATTATCATTCTTTTCTTTATGGCTTCTTTTGACTCTTAGAAAGATCTTCCCCACCTCATGACTGTAAAGCCCATTTTTCCAATTAATTTAATTTAATTTTATTTATTATTATAATTTCCTTTTTAACATTTGAACTTATGATCATCTGGATTTTATTTCGTGTAAGAAATGAAATGGGCGTAAAATTATTCTAAAAATTCCAGATGGCTCAGCAGGTGTCCCAACATCATTTAAGGAACATTTCATATTTTCATCACTGTTAGTTAAGGTCAATGATTCACTTTCTAAAACACTGCATATTTAGGGGGTTATTTCTGGATGGTATTATGTCCTATTTATCTGTCTATTCATTCCATGTGATTTTAATTACTAAAGCTATATTGACATATGATAGGGCTAGTCCTCTCTCATTATTCTTTTCAGTTAGAGTTTCCATTATTCTTGCATGCTAACTTTTCTACTTTAATTTTAGAATCAGTATGCCAATGTTGAAAAAAATCCTATTGATATTTTAATTGGCATTTCATTCCATGCATAGATTCATTTAGAAAAAAATTGACACTTTTAAAATTTTTATTCTTTTTTTCCTAAAAGAGGGTTTATACCTTTCTATTTTCAGTCTTTGTGTCCTTCAGTAATGTTTGCAATTTTCTTCATAGAAATATTGTATATATTTTAAAGTTTATTTTTAGACCTCCCTTCCTTCCTTCTGTCTATCCTTCCTCCTTTTCTTATTCCTCTCCCTATCTCCCATCTCTCTTCTTCTTCCAAAAGTCTTCCTTCCTTCCTTCTTTTGCTCCCTCCTTCTTTTTCTCCTCTCTCCCTCCCTCATTCTTCCCTTCCTCCTTTCTCCTTTACTTCCTCATTTTTTATTTCCTTCTTCAATTTTTACCTACTATAAATGGGATATTTTCTTTCACTGTATTTTTTTTACTGAGTTAGTTGCTTTGAGATTAGCATAATTTAAAGCATGTATTTTTAAATTGAAAGTATATAAAAGAATATATATAATATCCTACCTATGGACTTAAAAAATACTGGTGCTCTTGAAGCTTCTTGTGTGTCCTTTCATAAACACTTCTTTCCCTCCTTCTCCTCCTAGGTAAACTAGTATATTGGATTTTGTGTTGACCATTTCCTTGATCTTTCTTACTGTTTTCCAGAAAATTAATGTGAATTCTCAAATAATGTTTTACTAGTGTCTGCTTTCATCAGTACATAAGTAGTATGTATTCTTTGGGTTTTGTTTTTTGTTTTTATTCATTTTACTCAAAGTTTTTTTTTTTTTTTATGTGTTCATCTATTCTGGTGAAAGTAAAGATAGCATTTATTTACTTATTATTTATTCATTGTTTGTAATAAACTTCCTTGCTATTTACTGTTGCATTTGTGACAATACAAAAATTATTTATTCATTCTACTTGTGACAGACATTTGGATTATTTCTAATTTATCTGATATTACAAATAATATAGCAATAAACTTACATGTCTCCAGATGCACCTATGTGAGAGAGTCTAAGGTACATAGTTAAAAATGGTATTACTGACTTATAGGAACATTATGCTCAACTTTAGCTAATAAGATGATGTCAAATTATTTTCTGAGTGTTTGTATCAATTTCTGTTCCCACTACAAGCAACAAAAATTCCCACCACTCCACACACTTTTCAACTCTTGATACACACACACACACACACACACACACACACACACACAAATCTAGGTATACATGCTTTATACTTAGATTTTTTAAATTAAAGTTATATATATATACACACATATATATACACACATGTGTATATATATATAAAATATATGTGTGTATATATGTGTGTGTATATATATCTTTAATTTTAAAAATCTAGGTATAATGCATATATGAAAAAGTGCACATATAAATGTATAGCTCATGGAATATTCACACAGTGACCACATCTAAAGTCAAGACACAAGACATTACCAGTAATCCAGAAACTCTCTCTGAGGCTCCCTTTTAGTTTCTCCCAAGTGTAAACACTACCCTGAGTGTAATAACTCTTTAGTTCTAGCTGTTTTTGTGTTTTACATCAATGGAATTGTACAATATGTACTTTTTGTGACTCGCTTTCATTTCAACATTGTAAACTTCCTCTCCACTGTGAATGCAGTTGATTTTTTTTTTCGTTGGTATGTAGTATTTCACTGTGTGAATCTACATCAATATATTCATCTAACTGTTGATTTGCAGGATTGGGTTATAACTAGTAATGCTGCTGTGAATATTCTAGTACATTTATTTGTGAACACATGTATGTATTTCTGTGAGATCTTATAGAATTCCTGAGTCATAGGATATGTATATGTTTGGTTTTATCACATATAGCTAAACAGCTTTCCCAAGTGGTTTAAGAATTTTCAGTGCCAACAGCATATAAGAGAGTGCTGTTTGCTCCCTATCCTTGACAACAGTTGAGCTTGTTAGTCTTTATTCTACACTTTATGTTCGATGTATAATGGTACCTTATGTTTTCAATTTGCATTTTCCAAATGAACAATAGAGTCAAATATCTTTTTATATGTTTATTGGTCATTTGTCTATCCTTTTCTGAAAAGTGTCATTTATTACTCATTTTTCTATTAGGTGTTTTTTTCTTATAAATTTATATGAATTCTTTATATATTCTAATGTGATTCTTTGCCAGATATGTGTGTAATAAATACCTTCTTCCATTTGGTGGTTGCCTTTTAACATCATTTGGTGAAGAGAAGCTTTCAATTTTAACATCAGTTTTTTTTTTATATATTTTAAGAAGCGTTGCTACTTTATTGGTGTGAAATGGGGTGTTATTGTTCTAATTTGTATGTTTCTGATTATTAATATTGTTGGACATCTTTTTACATGATTATTTGTATTTATGTTTTCTCTTTTGTGAACTTCCTCTTCATATTTATTATTATTTTTTGCACCTTTTATATTTTGGTCTATGGATTTTTTTGTCTTTTTCTATGTTATAATTAATATAATATCAAATTAATATGTTTTAGTTACACACGTACAAATATTTTTCTCAGCTTATTGCTTGATTTTTATATTTTTATCTTTAGAAATATTTTGTTAATCTTCAGTTATAAAGATATTATCCTACATTTTCTTCTAAAAGTTTTAAAATATTTGTGTTTTATGTTTACATTGTTTGATTCTTCTAGAATTAATTTTTGTGTAGGGCATCAGGAGTCCTTGTGTATTTCCAATTTTCTTTGCAACTTTTATTAGGCAGCCCATCATTTGCCGGTCTGATATACACTGCCAGTTCTGATATATATTAGGTATATGTGTGGATCGGCTTTCTATTCTGTTCCACAGGTCTGTCTTTCCTTGAGTGAGTAACAGACTGTTTAAAATTCTGTAGCTTTATAATAAATCTTTATATCTGGTGAAAGTAGTAGTCCCAATTTTTTTTCCTTCAGGAGTATCTTGGCCTTTTGCTATTCCACAAACATTTAGAATCAATTTATCAAGATCTATGAAATTATCTGATAGTATATTTATGACACTTGAACTGAGCCTGTTGATCAGTATTTTTCAACAGATGCTCAGTAAGGATTCTAGATGGGACAAGCATTTGTGAATAGCACTGTCATAATTATTTCTGAATATTAAGCATATCTCTGCTCATTAAATGCATTAATGGACATTAAGTGTTGTACCCATCAGGAAGCAAGCTGGCAAGGGAGCTTGGGAGATATAGAATGCAGAGGTCAGCCTTCCGAGACATAGAGAAAAATAAAAAGTGGTAGAGACTTGATTGAAAGATGAGAGTCCTACAGGTAAATAGATACTAGATGTCTTTTTGCAATAGTTCATCCATTCATTCTTTAGTTAGATGAATTCCATGCTCTAATAATTTCTTCAAGAAGAATTCATGATGATGATTTCATCCTGAGTTCTTGTGTTTTTGAAAATAATGTTCTGTCATCTGTATAGTTGGATAAAATTGTGCTGAATATAAAATTCTCCAGTCACAGTTTTCACTTCACTTAGGAATTTGTAGGCAATATTCCACATTTTATAGTTGAATACTATAAAAATATGTTTTTATAATATTCAAAATATGTTTTTATAGTATTCAATATTCTATATTTTATACTTGAATTCTATAAAAAAGTACTTTTTAGTATTCAACTATAAAATATAGAATATTGAAGTAAAGAAGTTTAATGACAGTTTCTCTATTTTTAAAATCTATAGGTAATTTTTTTTGTCTGAATACATAAGAATTCTTGAAGAATTCTTACAGAACTGTGCAGTTCCATAACTTTATTACAAAATGCCTTAATGTTGCGTTCTGTATAAAATATTTTTTGAAAAAATGTTTTCCTCTCTCAGTATATTTAATCTAGTCATCTTTATTTCTTAAATTTTATATTCAAAGACTTTTGTTCTGTTGTAGTTTTTCATTTCTCTTCTTCAGGGATATCACTTGCACATATTTGCATTTCTTTTTTCTATCATCTATGTCTACTATTGTTCCCTAATTTTAAGAATTTTGTGGGGGTGCCAAATAGATGGTGGAATAGAAACAGCAGAGTTCAGAGGCTCCCATCATGGAAAAAAACAGACAAACAAACAAACAAACAAAAACCATACTAAGCATGTGAATCCTTCACCAGCAGCCAAGGTATTCAGGTTTTCTCATCAGAACTGCCTAGGAGGCTGGTGCGAGAGAGAGAAGGAAGAACAGTGTGGTGTGGCGACCTGCCTGAGAGCCACATGGGGCAGGGGAGCCCCTCCTCCAAAACCAAGGGAGGCAGTGAGTGAGCGTGCTACCCAGCCAGGAATCTGTGCTTTTTTGATGAAACTGTGCAACCCACAGATTGGAAGATCCCACTCGTGAACCCACGCCACTGAGGCCTAGTGTCCCAACCGCAGAATGTGCAGACTCTTTAGAGCCTCTCATCTGGAATCGGCTTAAGATTACCGAACTCTCTAAGCCATTTGAACTCCTTGAGGGAAGGGCAGCAGCCAGCACTGGGGCTCACAACTGCCTAACACGCTAAGCTCCCTGGGCAGATGAACACCCAGAAAAGGGTGGCACCCCATTTCTAAAGCCCCAGGCTGTGCTTTTCCCCTGCCAGAGCCAGGGAGGCTGGATAACTTGGTTCCAAGACTTGTCACCCCACAGCCCAACACACTGGCTGTGGCAGTCTGTGGCCTGAGCGCCTCTACAGGCCTGACTTAACCATCCTTCCTCATTGGGTGGGACTTCCCTGCAGGGACTCCAATAACTCCAGCCAGGAGGTCAGGGACAGAACGTGAATCCCGCAGGACCTGAGCCCCTAAGGAGAGGGAGGCCACAGTCTCTGCAGACCAGCAGATTTAGCCTTTCTTCCTGGTAGTTCTAAGGAATCCAGGCAGCCCAGACAAGTGGGTTTCCCCCCCAGTGAGGCACACCCCCTCTACCAAGGGGTAAAGTGCTTTGTTAAATGGGTATTGTTCTCCATGGTACCCAACTGTGTGAGACCCTCCAACGGGGTTGTCAGAAACCCTATACAAGAGCAATCCTACTGGCATCAGGTTGGTGCCCCTGGAGCTCAGAGGTCCTAGAGGAAGAAGGCACCCAGCCTCCTTTAGTGACATCTCCAGGCGTGGGAGTGAATCAGATGAATAGGGCCTGAAGTGAACCCCCAGCAAACTGCAGCAGCCCTACAGAAGAGGGACCTGACCACTGAAAGAAAAACAAGCAGAAAGAAACAATAAGAGCAGCAACCAAAAAGCCCCCAAAAATCCCCATCCAAGGGTCAGAGCCTTAAAGACCGACTCTAGACAAACTCAGGAAGATGAGAAAGAATCAACAAAAAAATCCTGAAAACCCAAAAGGCCAGAGTGCCTCTTCTCCTCCAAATAATTGCAACATCTTTCCATCAAGGACACAGAACTGGACAGAGGATCAGATGGGTGAATTGACAGTAGTAGCCTTCAGAAGATGGGTAATAAAAAACTATGCTGCACTAAAGGAGCATGTTCTAACCCAATGCAAAGAAACTAAGAACCTTGATAAAAGCTTATAGGAGCTGCTAACTGAATAACCAGTTTAGAGAGGAACATAAATGATCTGATGGAGTTGAAAACCCCAGCATTAGAAGTTTGTAAAACATATACAGGTATCAATAGCGAAATTGACCAAGTGGAAGAAAGGATATCAGAGTTTGAAAACCACCTTGCTGAAATAAGGCATGCAGCCAAGACTAGAGATAAAAGAATGAAAAGGAATGAACAAAGCCTCCAAAAAATATGGGGCTTCATAAAAAAGACCAAACCTATGATTGCTTAGAGTACCAGAAGGAGATGAGGAGAATGGAAACAAGCTGGAAAACACACTTATATTTATGGATATATTAAGGATATTATTATCCAGGAGGACTTTCCCAACCTAGCAAGACAGCCCAACATGCAAATTCAGGAAATACAGAGAACACCACTAAGATACTCCATGAGAAGATCAACCCCAAGACACATAATCATCCAATTATTCAAGCTTAAAATAAAGGAAAAATTGTTAAGGGCAATCAGAGAGAAAGGCTAGGTCACCTACAAAGAGAAGCCCATAAGACTAAAAGTACACCTCTCAATAGAAACCCTGCAAGCCGGAAGAGATTGGGGGCCAAATTCAACATTGTTAAAGAAAAGAATTTTCAACCCAGAATTTCATATCCAGCCAAATTAAGCTTCATAAGCAAAGGAGAAATAAAATCATTTTGAGACAAATGTTGAGGGATTTCATTATCACCAGGCCTGCCTTGCAAGAGCTCCTGAGAGAAGCACTAAATATGGAAAAAAAGCACCTAGTACCAGTCACTGCAAAACACACCAAAATGTAATGACCAATGACACTATGAAGAAACTGCACCAACTAGTGTGCAAAATAACCAGCTAGTATCATGATGACAGGACCAAATTCACACATAAAAATATTAACATTAAATGTAAATGGGCTAAATGCCCCAATTAAAAGATACAGACTGGCAAACTGGATACAGTCAAGACCCATTGGTGTGCTGTATTCAGGAGACCCATCTAATGTGCAAAGACACACATAGGCTCAAAATAAAGGGATGGAGGAAAATTTACCAAGCAAATGGAAAGCAAAACAAAAACAAAAACAAAACAAAACAAAACAAAAACCAACAAAAACAAAAAAACAAAAACCCAAAAAACAAAACAAACAAACAAAAACCCACAGGGATTTCAATCCTAGTCTCTGACAAAACAGACTTTAAAACAAACAAAGATCAAAAAAGAATAAAAAGGGCATTACATTATGGAAGAGGGAACAATTCAACAAGAAGAGCTAACTATTCTAAATATACATGCACTCAATACAGGCACACCCAGATTCATAAAACAAGTTTATAAGACATACAAAGAGACTTAGACTTCCACACAATAATGGTAGGAGATTTTAACACCTCACTGTCAGTATTAGACAGAACTAGACAGAAAATTAATAAGGATATTCAGGACTTGAACTCAGCTCTGGATCAAGTGGGCCCAGTAGACATATGCAGAACTCTCCAACCCAAATCAACAGAATATACATTCTTCTCAGTGCCACATGACACTGATTCTAAAATAGACCACGTAATTGGAAGTAAAACACTCCTCAGCAAATGTAAAATAACTGAAATCATAACAAACAGTCTTTCAGAACACAGTGCAATCAAAATAACTCAGGATTTAAAAACTCCCTCAAAAACACAGAATTGCACAGAAATTGAACAACCTGCTTCTGAATGACTCCTGGGTAAACAATGAAATTAAGGCAGAAATCAAGAAGTTCTTTGAAACCAATGAGAACATGGAGACAATGCACCAGAATCTCTGGGACACAGCTAAAGCAGTGTTAAGAGGGAAATTTATAGCACTAAATGCCCACATCAGAAAGCTTGGAAGATCTCAAATTGACGCTCTAGAATCACAGTTTAAAAAGCTAGAGCATCAAGAACAAACTAATCCAAAAGCTAGCATAAGACAATAAGTAACTAAAATCAGAAAAGAATTGAACTAGATAGAGACATGAAAAGCCCTCCAAAAAAATCAATAAATCCAGGAGCTGGTTTTTAAAAAAAAAAAATTAACAAAATAGACCACTAGCTAAACTAATATAGAAAAAAAGAGAAGAATTAAATAGATACAATAAAAAATGATAAGGAAATATCACCACTGACCCCATAGAAATACAAACTGCCATCAGAGAATACTATAAACACCTCTACGCAAATAAACTAGACAATCTAGAAGAAATGGGTAAATTCCTGGACACATACACACTCCCAAGTCTAAACAATTAAGAAGTTGAATCCCTGAATAGACCAATAACAAGTTCTGAACATGAGGCAGTAATTAATAGCCTACCAACCAAAAAAAGCCCAGGACCAGATGGACTCACAGTTGAATTCTACCAGAAACACAAATAGGAATGGTACTATTCCTTCTGAAACTATTCTAAACAATTGAAAAGGAGGGACTCCTCCCTAATTCATTTTATGAAGCCAGCATCATTCTGATACCAAAATCAGGAAAAGATACAACAAAAAAGGAAAAGTCCAGGCCAATATTTCTGATGAACATCGATGCAAAAATCCTCAATAAAATCCTGACAAATCATATCTAGCAGCAAATAAAAAAAACTTACTCACCATGATCAGGTTGGCTTCATCCCTGCGATGCAAGACTGATTCAACATATGCATATCAATAAACATAATCCATCACATTAAACAGAACTGAAGACAAAAACCACATGATTATCTCCATAGATGCAGAAAAGACCTTTGATAAAATTCAACATCCCTTCATGTTAAAAACTCTTAACAATCCCGGCACTTTAGGAGGCTGAGGCAGGTAGATCACGAGGTCAGGAGTTCAAGACCAGCCTGACCAACATGCTAAAACCTCGTCTTTACTAAAAATACAAAAATTAGCTGGGCATGGTGGCATGTGCCTGTAATCCTAGCTACTCAGGAGGCTGAGGCAGGAGAATCGCTGGAACCTGGGAGAGGGGGTTGCAGTGAGCCAAGATTGCGCCACTGCACTCCAGCCTGGGCAACAAGAGCAAGACTCCATCAAAAAACAAACAAACAAAACAAAAAAAAACACCTCTTAATGACAAACCCACAGCTAATATCGTATCAATATCATATTGAATGGGCAAAAGCTGGAAGCATTTCCTTTGAAAACTCGTACAAGACAAGGATGGCCTCTCACACTACTCATATTCAACATAGTATTGGAAATTCTGGCCAGGGCAATCAGGCAAGAGAAAAAAACAAAGGTATTCAAATAGGAAGAGAGGAAGTCAAATTGTCTCTGCAGACTGCATGATTCTACATTTAGAAAACTCCATCACCTCAGCCCCAAAACTCTTTAAACTGATAAGCACCTTCAGCAAAGTCTCAGGATACAAAATCAATGTGCAAAAGTTATGAGCGTTCATTTACACCAATGATAGACACACAGAGAGCCAAATCATGAATGAACTCCCATTCATAATTGCTAAGAAGAAAATAAAATACCTAGGAATACAGGTAACAAGAAATGTGAAGGACCTCTTCAAGGAGAACTACAAACCACTGCTCAAAGAAATCAGAGAGTACACAAACAAATGGAAAGACATTCCATCCTCATGGATAGGAAGAATCAATATTGTGAAAATGGCCATAATGCCTAAGGTAATTTATAGATTCAGTACTATTCCCTTCAAACTACCATTGATATTCTTCACAGAATTAGGAAAAGCTATTTTGAATTTCACATGTAATCAAAGAAGACCCCACATAGCCACGACAATCCTAAGCACAAAGAACAAAGGTGGAGGCATTGTAGTACCTGGCTTCAAACTATACTACAAGGCTACAGTAACCAAAACAACATGGTACTGGTACCAAAGCAGATACATAGACCAATGGAACAGAACAGAGACCTCAGAAATAACACCACACAGCTATAATCATCTACTAAATACAAACAATGGGGAAAGGATCTTCTATTCAGTAAATGATACTGCGAAAACTGGCTAGCCATATGCAGGAAACTGAAACTAGATGCTTTCCTTACACCTTATACAAAAATTAACAAAGATTAAAGACTTAAATGTAAAACCCAAAACCCTAAAAACCCTAGAAGAAAACCTAGGCAATACCATTCAGGACATGGGCATGGGCAAAGATTTCATGACAAAAACACCAAAAGCAATTGCAACAAAAGCCAAAATTGATAAATAGGATCTAATTAAATTAAATAGCTTCTGCACAGCAAAAGAAACTATAAGACTGAACAGGCAACCTATAGAATGGGAGAAAATTTTTGCAATCTACCCATCTGACAAAGGTCTAATATCCAGAATCTACAAGAAACTTAAACAAATTTACAAGAAAAAACAACCCCCTCAAAAAGTGGGCAAAGGATATGAACAGACACTTCTGAAAAGAAGACATTTACATGGCCAACAAACATACGGAAAAAAGCTCAACGTCACTGTTCATTAGAGAAATGCAAATCAAAACTACAATGAGACACCATCTCACACAGGTCAGAGTGGTGATTATTAAAAAGTCAAGAAACAATAGATGCTGGCAAGGCTGTGGAGAAATAGGAACGCTTTTACACTGTTGGTGGGAATGTAAATTAGTTCAACTGTTGTGGAATACAGTATGACAATTCCTTAAGGATCTAGGACCAGAAATACCATTTGACCCAGCAATCCCATTACTATGTATACACTCAAAGGAATACAAATCATTTTACTATAAAGACAAGTTCACATGTATGTTTATTGCAGCATTATTTAAAATGGCAAAGACATGGAACCAACCCAAATGCCCATCAATGATACACTGGATAAAGAAAATGTGGTATATATGCACCACAGAATATTATGCAGCCATAAAAAGGAATGAGATCGTGTTCTTTGCAGGGACATGGATGAAGCTGAAAGCCATTCTTCTCAGCAAACTAACACAGGAACAGAAAATGAAATACCACATGTTCTCACTCGTAAGTGGGAGCTGAACAACAAGAACACGTGTACACAGGGAGGGGAACAACACACACCAGAGCCTGTTGGGAGGTGGGGGGTGAGGGGAGGGAACTTTGAGGGCCAGTCAATAGGTGCAGCGAACCACCATGGCACATGTATAGGTATGTAACAAACCTGCATGTTCTGCACATGTATTCCATTTTTTTTAGTAGAAAGAATAAAAAGAATTTTTCATTGATGGTTTTTGTTTGATTTTGCTAACATTTCTCAACCCTGTACTCCTTGTCCCTTACTGAGTTCTCAAAATTATTTTCTCTTTTGCTGGTTGTAATTTAATTTGCATTTTTGGTGACATGTTTTCTCTCACTTTTTCCCCCTTGTACTTTGAAAGTTTATTTTTCATGTGCTCCCATTATCCCATCATATATTCCCTATATGCTTGTGTCTATACTTTAGATCTTCATTTTAAAATGTTTTGGATTCATGGAAATATTTATCATGACTTTCATCTGCTCTATAGACATATTTTCTAAGGTTTGTTTTTCTTCATTCTTTTGTCTCTTTTTTCCCTTGAAGTACCACTGTAGAAAGATAATGCTGTTTCTTTTTTTTAAACTACTTATTTACTAATCTTGCAATAGCTATATACAGAGGTTTATTTGTGGGAACTTCCAAGGTAGAACTCAGGATAGCAGGGATTAATTCTGGTTTGAAATAAAGTTATTATTGGCTGAGCACGGTGGCTTACGCCTGTAATTTCAGCACTTTGGGAGGCGGAGGCAGGCAGATCACTTTAGGTCAGGAGTTCAAGACCAGCCTGGCCAACATAGGGAAACTCTGTCTCTATTAAAAATAGAAAAATTAGCCAGGCGTGGTAGCACATGCCTATAATCCCAGCTACTCTAGAGGCTGAAGCAGGAGAGTCGCTTGAACCTGGAAGGTGGAGGCTACAGTGAGCCAAGATTGTGCACTGCACTCCAGCGTAGGTGACAGAGCAGGAGTCTATCTCAAAAAAAAAAAAAAAAAAAGAAAAGAAAAGAAAAGAAAATGACAGAAAGTTATAACAGGGTTTTTCTTTGTGTGTGTGTGTGCGCGCACACATACACGTGTGCATGCCTGTGTCTGTGTGTTCTGCCACTCCTCTCTGATTAAAACAGATCATGGGCTTCAGTGCTGATCATAATTCATTTTGTCATCTACCCTGACTGAGAGCCTCCTCTCTATATGTATGATGTGACTGTGTATTTCCTTATTCTTTGCTGCTCCTGTTACTCCATGATGCTAACTGGGGTCAAGGGAAGATCCTACTGCCAAGTTGGAGACTCACTACCAAGTTGGGAATTCCAAAATACAGAATAATTCATTTTTATTTTCACAGTGAGAGCTAGTAGGGGAAAACTGTTTGATCAGGTTTGTCTAATATTAAAAAACTGTCTAGTCTTAGAGTCTTCCTGGGTTGCCCCTGCCTGTTTCCACTTTTTAAAAACTTTAGTGGATTTGGTAGTTCTTCCTCATTTACTGTAGTCTGTGGTTACAGATGTCCAAGTTTGGTTGAAGATGATGTTTTTATATTTTTAAAAATTATTCGTATTCTTTGGGTAGTGATTTTTAAGTGATGAAGGGGAATAATGAACGATGGTATGTCACCATCTTAAATTTTGAAATCCATTTTGCTGAATACACTTTGCATAAAAATTAATTATACAGCTATATTCTCTGTGTACTATAAAATAGAACTCTATTCTCATCACATGTATCAACCTCTATTCATCACCATGACAGGTGCTGTCCCTCATAAACAGAGATATTTAAAAAATGTAAGGAAAACTTTTAGCTTCTTCTCCATTCTATACCATTTAAGACAAATTAGAAATTGAGAATTGAATTATATTTACCTATCAAAATAACCGATGCCCTCTTAAGATATGTTCTGGAGCTCCACAGGAATCCTAAGGTATCAGATATCAAATCTGTAATGTAGTTCCTATGAGAAATAATCTGAGAATAAAAAGGAGAAAAAAGCACCTCTCTCAATTGTTGAAATAGAACATTTGCTTCCTCCAGAAAGGTTTCAACATACCAAATCAGGACCAAATTAGAAGCTGGGGATGTTTTTGTGGGAACTATATTCTTGTTCCCAAACTCAACTCTCTTTTTCCATTCTTTGGTTAGCATTCATCCATTCCTACTTGTCTATCATTGTTGTTCATGCTGGGTTTCAGAGGACTAGCTCAAGAGGCAGTGGCAAAGTATTCTAGTTTTCTTTTTCGTGATCTGGGATGTTCTTCCTACCTTAATACCCATCCATAGCTCAAAATGGGTGGGATGGAGGAAGAAGATAAGATGGATGATCAATGTTGAGAAAGAGGAAGTGGAAAATTCTAATTCCTCTCGGCTCAAGCTCCAGTTATAATCACTTATTGAAGATTTTTTCTTCCATTTCTTTTTCTCCAAGATCTTCTCTTATCCCCATTACAGTTTTTATCACTTTGGATATCCTGTAAGTTTTGTCTATAACTCTTACAGTAGTAAAAATGGAAGAGCCACTTACGAGATTGTTACAGATATTGAGCACCACCATCTCAAAACTGTAATTTTCATCTTTGAGCAAACGTGATGTTGACCACATTAATTGTGAGGTACAGATTTTTAATGTATATTTACATGCCTGTGAGACAGAAAAGGGTCAGTGGAGATCTATTCATCTGTTGTTAGATAAAACATTGTAATTCTTGGTAAATTTATGAAAAAGAAGATCAAATGACTTACATTAGCTACTCTCTCCTCGTCATCCTCCAAAAACAGGATTAGGGGCACCAAGCCTTCTAGAATCACATCATTCAGCATCCATGTGTACTGTCTCATATCCCTAACTAATTCACCAAAGTGTCGAATTGCCATACTTCGAATGCCTCCATTAATCTGTAAAAGAAAAAGGTCTTATTTGAGGATAATATTAGGGCTTTTTTCTTCAATCAGTAATCTACACATGCACACACACACACACGATATAAATATACTATATATGTATGTGTCTATACATACACTATGTGAAATTTTATTTATTTTTAAAAAAATTCACGTTGGGTTAAAGTAGTTAGGGTGTCTTTTAATTTTAAAATAATATTTGCTTACTTATTATTCACAAGAACCAAGATATGGAATTAACCTGTGTCCATCAATGGAATAATTGAAATACTTTTCAGTCTTAAAAAGAATAAAATCCTGTCACGTTTGACATGGATGAACTTGGAGGACATCACGCTATTTGAAATCAGTCAGGGACAGAAAGACAAATATTGCATGATCTCACTCATATATGGAATACTAAAAGGTTGAACTCATAGAAGAGGAGAGTGAGACTAGGTTTCCAGCAGCTGAAGGGTGGTGGGAGGCACTAGGGGAGATGTTGGTTAAAGAATACAAAGTTTCTGTTAGACTGGATGAATAAATTCTAGAGATCTAACGTAAGTTTAGTTACATTAGACTATAGTTAATAATGTAATGTATACTTAAAAATTGCAAAGAGATTAGATCTTAAATGTTCTCACAACACACACAAAAAAAGATATATGAGGTAATGGCAATGTTAATTTTGTTTGATTTAATCATTTCACAATGTATAAATATATCAAAACATATTGGATTCTGTAAATATATACAATTTTAATTTATTAATTATGCCTTAATAAAGCTGAAAAAAATATAAACTGGGAAAAAAAATTACTTACCAAAATTCAGATTGCATTACAAAAAACTCCTGTGAAAAATTAGTTTCTTAAATTCAGGAAGATGATTAGTATTTAATAACATCCTAAAAGTATAAACTGAAATAGTATGTATAACTTGGAGATAATTTTTATAAGGATACTTATAATAATGTAACCATGCTATGTTCAAAGGCTGGAGGACTTCGCTGAGTTGCCACTGAGTAGCAATGGAAGCTCTATGCATACTGGCGCACAACCAGGTTTTCAAGGGCTACTTAGGCCAAATAGGAAGGTAATTGGATAAAAATGATTCTAGAAAGGAAAAATGGCAAGTAAGAAGAGGTTCATTTTTAAATTTTATTTATTTATATTTTATTAGAGACAGGGTCTCACTCTGTTGCCCAGGCCAGAGTGCAGGGGCAGGATCATAGCTCACTGCAGCTTTTAACTCCTGGGTTCCAACAACCCTCCTGCTGGTCTCAAAATCTTGGGCTCCAGCAATCCTTCCATGTCAGTCTTGGAAAGTGTTGGGATTACAGGCGTGAGCCACTGCACTTGGCCCAAATTTTTAAAATATAATAACACTTTCTGGTTTTCAGGAAATGTTTATAATCTCAGACTGATGTTTTTTTATGTGAGCATTCTGACTACTTTATCACATATATGACCTTGGCCAAATATTGCCTTCTCTTTGCCTTAGTTTCTTTACATGAAAATTGGATAATAGTAATACAGTTGCTTAGAGATTTATGTAAGATAGCTCGTGTAAATCATTTAGAATAGCCCCGGTGTATATTAAGTGTTCAATAAATTAAGCCACTTTTTTTTTTTTTACTTTAAGTTCTGGGGTACAAGTCCAGAAAGTTTAGGTATGTTACAAAGGTCTATGTGTGCCATGGTGGTTTGCTGCACCTATCACCCCATCATCTAGGTTTTAAGCCCCATATGCATTAGCTATTTCTCCTAATGTTCTCCCTCCCCTTGCTACCCGCCCCCCAAGTGGCCCTGGTGTATGTTGTTCCCCTCCCTGTGTCCATGTGTTTTCATTGTTTAACTCCCACTTACGAGTCAGAATACGAGGTGCTTCATTTTCTGTTCCTGTGTTAGTTTGCTGAGAATGATGGCTTCCAGCTTCATCCATGTCCCTGCAAAGGACATAATCTTCATTCCCTTTTATGGCTGCATAGTAGTCCATGGTGTATATATATCATATTTTCTTTATCCAGTCTAACATTGATGGGCATTTGGGTTGGTTCCATGACTTTGCTACTGTAAGTAGTGCTGCAATAAATAT
Source organism: Chlorocebus sabaeus (assembly GCF_047675955.1). Taxonomy (NCBI): domain Eukaryota; kingdom Metazoa; phylum Chordata; class Mammalia; order Primates; family Cercopithecidae; genus Chlorocebus; species Chlorocebus sabaeus. Next base: position 58,659,066 of record NC_132928.1, read on the forward strand.
ACGTGTGCATATGTCTTTATAGCAGAATGATTTATAATCCTTTGGGTATATACCCAGAAATGGGGTTGCTGGGTCAAATTGTATTTCTGGTTCTAGATTCTTAGGAATCACCATAATGTATTCCACAATGGTTGAACTAATTACATTCTCACCAACAGTGTAAAAGCGTTCCTATTTCTCCACAGCCTCATCAGCATCTATTATTTTTTGACTTTTTAATAATCACCACTCTGACTGGCATGAGATGGTATCTCACTGTGGTTTTGATTTGCATTTCTCTAATGATCAGTGATGTTGAACTTTTTTTCATATGTGTTTTGGCCATGTAAATGTTTTCTTTTGATAAGTGTCTGTTCATATGCTTTGCCCACTTTTTGATGGGGTCTTTTTTTTTTCTTGTAAATTTAAGTTTCTTGTAGATTCTGGATATTAGATCTTTATCAGATGGGTAGATCGCAAAAATTTTCTCCCATTCTGTAGGTTACCTATTCACTCTGATAATAGTCTGTTTTGCTGTGCGAAAACTCTTTAGTTTAGTTAGATTCTATTTGTGAATTTTGCTTTTGTTGCAATTGCTTTTGGCATTTTTATAATGAAGTCTTTGCCCATGCATATGTCCTGAATGGTATTGCCTAGGTTGTCTTTGAGGGTTTTTATGGCTTGGGGTCCTACATTTAAGTTTTTAAGCCATGTTGAGTTAATTTTTGCATAATGTATAAGGAGGGGTCCAGTTTCAGTTTTCTGCATATGGCTAGCCAGTTTTCCCAGACCATTTATTAAATAGGGAATCTTTTCTCCATTGCTTGTTTTTGGCAGGATTGTTGAAGATCAGATGATTGTAGATGTGTGGTGTTATTTCTGAGGTCTCTGTTCTGTTTCATTGGTCTATATATCTGTTTTGGTACCAGCAGCATGTTGTTTTTGAAACTGTAGCCTTGTAGTATAGTTTGAAGTCAGGTACCATGATGTCTTCAGCTTTGTTCTTTGTGCTTACGATTGTCTTGGCTATATGGGCTCTTTTTTGGTTCCATATGAAATTTAAAGTAGGTTTTTCTAATTCCGTGAAGAATGTCAATGGTAGTTTGATGGGAATAGCACTGAACCTGTAAATTACTTTGGGCAATATGGCCATTTTAATAATATTGGTTCTTTTTATCCATGAGGATGGAATGTTTTTCCATTTGTTTGTGTCCTCTCTGACTTCCTTGAGCAGTGGTTTGTAGTTCTCCTTGAAGATGTCCTTCACATCCCTTGTTAGCTGTATTCCTGGGTATTTTATTCTTTGTAGCAATTGTGAATGAGTGTTCATTCATGATTTGGCTCTCTGCTTGTCTGTTGTTGGTGTATAGAAATGCTTGTGATTTTTGCACATTGACTTTGTATCCTGAGATTTTGTGAAGTTGCTTATCAGCTTAAGGAATTTTGGGGCTGAGGTGATGGGGTTTTCTAAATATAGAATCATGTCCATAAACAGAGATAATTTGACTTCTTCTCTTCCTATGTGAGTACCCTTTACTTGTTTCCCTTGCCTGATTGCCCTGACCAGAACTTCCAATACTTTGATGCATAGGAGTGGTGAGAGAGGGCATCCTTGTCTTGTGCTGGTTTTCAAAGGGAATGTTTCCAGCTTTTGCCCATTCAATATGATATTGACTGTGTGTTTGTCATAAATAGCTCTTATTATTTTGAAGTATGTTCCAATAATACCAGGTTTATTGAGAGTTTTTAACATGAAGGAATGTTGAATTTTATCGAAGGCCTTTTCAGCATCTATTGAGATGATCATATGGTTTTTGTCATTGGTTCTCTTTATGTGATGGATTACATTTGTTGATTTGTATATGTTGAACCAGGCTTGCATCCCAGGGATGAAGCCGACCTGATCGGGGTGGATAAGCTTTTGAATGTGCTGCTGGATTTGTTTTGCCAGTATTTTATTGAGGATTTTCTCATCAATGTTCATCAGGGATATTGGCCTAAAGTTTTCTTTTTTGTTGTGTCTCTGACAGGTTTGGAATCAGAATGATGCTGGACTCATAAAATGAATTAGGGAGAAGTCCCTGCTTTTCAGTTGTTTGGAATAGTTTCAGAAGGAATGGGACCAGCTCCTCTTCGTATGTCTAGTAGAATTCAACTGTGAAATGGTCTGGTCCTGGGCTTTTTTTTAATTGGTAGGTGGCTATTAATTACTGCCACAATTTCAGAACTTGTTATTCGTCTATTCAAGGATTCAGTTTCTTCCTGGCTTAGTCTTGGGAGGGTGTATGTGTCCAGGAATTTACCCATTTCTTCTAGATTTTACCATTTATTTGTGTATAGATGTTTATAGTGTTCTCTGATAGTAGTTTGCAGTTTTGGGGGGTCAGTTGTGATTTCCCCCTTATCATTTTTTATTGCGTCTATTTAATTCTTCATTCTATTTTTCTGTATTAGTCTAGCTAGTGGTCTATTTTGTTAATTTTTTCAACAAACCAGCTCTTGGATTCATTGACTTTTTGAAGGGTTTTTCGTGTCTTTACTTTCGTCAGTTCTGCTCTGATTTTAGTTATTTCTGTTTTCTGCTAGCTTTTGAATTTGTTCCTGCTTCTCTAGCTCTTTTAATTGTGATGTTAGGGTGTCGATTTGAGATATTTTTAGCCTTTTTTTTTTGACAGAGTGTCACTCTGTCGCCCAGGCTGGAGTGCAGTGGTGCAATCTCGGCTCACTGCAACCTCCGCCTCCTGGGTTTAAGCAATTCTCTGCCTCAGCCTTCCAAGTAGCTGGGATTACAGGCACGTGCCACTACGGCAGTCTAATTTTTGTATTTTTAACAGAGACGGGGTTTCACCATCTTGGCCATGCTGGTCTTGAACTCCTGACCTAGTGATCCACCCACCTCAGCCTTCCAAAGTTCTGGGATTACAGGCGTCAGCCACTGCTCCTGGCTAATATTTCTAACTTTATGACATGGACATCCAGTGCCATAAATTTCCCTCTCAACACTGCTTTCGCTGTGTCCCACAGATTCTTGTACATAGTCTCTTCTTATTGGTTTCAAAAGACTTCTTGATTTCTGTCTTAATTTCATTATTTACCCAGGAGTCATTCAGGAGCAGGTTGCTCAATTTCCATGTAATTGTGGGCTTTTGAGTGAGTTTCTTAATCCTGAGTTCTAATGTGATTGCACTGTTTTTAGAGAGTGTGTTATGATTTCAGTTCTTGTGAATTTGCTGAGGAGTGTTTTGCCTCCAATTATGTGGTCTATTTTAGAATCAGTGCCATGTGGCACTGAGAAGAAGGTATATTCTGTTGATTTGGGTTGGAGAGTTCTGTACATGTCTGTGGGGCCCACTTGATCCATAGTTGAGCTTAAGTCCTGAATATCCTGTTAATTTTTTGTCTCGTTGATCTGTCCCTTGTTTCTCAGAGGTTTTGCTCATTCCCTTTTCTTCTTTTTTCTCTAATATTGTCTGCATGCCTGATTTCACCAAGATAGTCTTCAAACTCTGATATCATTTCTTCTGCTTGGTCGATTCAGTCATTGATACTTGTGTATGCTTCACAAAGTTCTTGTGCTGTGTTTTTCAGCTCCATCAGGTCATTTATTTTCCTCTCTAAACTGGTTATTCTAGTTAGCAGCTCCTCTAACCTTTTATCAAGGTTCTTAGCTTCTTTGCATTGGGTTAGAACACGCTCCTTTAGCTCAGAGGAGTTTGTTATTACCTACCTTCTGAAGCCTACTTCTGTCAATTCATCTATCTCATCCTCCATCCAGTTCTACGTCTTTGCTGGAGGAGGTGCTGTGACCATTAGAAGGAGAAGAGGCACTCTGGCCTTTTGGGCCTGCAGCGTTGTTTTGTTGATTTTTCTCTCATCTTCATGAGTTTGTCCAGTATTGATCTTTGAGGCTGCTGACCTTTGAATCGGGTTTTTGTGGAGACTTTTTTTGTTGGTGGTGTTGTTGCTTTCTGTTTCTTTGTTTCTCTTGCAATGGTCAGTACCTCTTCTGTAGGGTTGCCACAGTTTTCTAGGGGTTCATTTTAGGCCTTATTCACCTGATTTGCTCCCATGTCTGGAGATGCCACTCGAGGAATCTGGAGAACAGCAAAGATGGGTGCCTGCTCTTTTGTCTGGAATCTTGAGGGGCACCAACCTGATGCTTGTAGGATCGCTCCTGTATAGGGTTTCTGATGACCCCTTTTGGAGGGTTTCACCTGGCTGGGTTTTATGGGGAGCAGGATCCACTTACCAAAGCACTTTGGCTGTCCCTTGGTGGAGGGCGTGTGCTTCGCTGGGGGGAAAGCCCACTTGTCTGGGCTGCCCTGCTTCCTCCAAACTAGGAGGAGGAAAGACTGTGTCTGCTAGTGTGCAGAGACTGTGGCCACCCCTCCCCCCAGGGGTTCAGGCCTAGGAAGATCAGAGTTCTGTCCCTGAGCCCCTGGCTGGAGTAGTCAGACTATCTGCAGGAGGACCCCAGCCAGGAGGGATGGGTCTAGGTCAGGCCTGAAGAGGCACTCATCAGCAGTCTGCCACAACTGGTGTGTTGGGCTGTGGGGGATACCTCTTGGGATCCAGCCATCCAGCCTCACTGGCTCCAGCAGGGAAAAATCATAGCCTGGAGCTATAGAGACGGCTGCTGCCCTACCCCCGCCCTGGGGGCTTTGCGTCTTAGGTGGCTATCAGTCTGAGTGCTGGCTGTCACCCCTCCCCCAAGGAGTTTAAAGAGCTTAGACAGCAGGCAGCCGCCCCGCCCCCCGCCCCCGTCCCAGGAGCTCAGCAGTCTTAAACAGATTCTAGCTTAGTAGCTGTTGAGAATCTGTACAGTTCGGTGTTTGGGACCCTAGACCCTGGTGGCATGGGCTCATGAGTGGGATCTTCATGGAAAAAACACGTTTTCCCAGGGTGGGTAGCACGCTCACTCACTGCCTCCTTTGGCTGGGTGTGGGGGCTCCCCTGGCCTGTGTGGCTCTCAGAGAGGCCACAACACTACACTGCTCTGCCTTCCTCTCCATGGGTCATGCCCGCTGCCTACTCAGTTGTGATGACAGAACCTGGATACCTCAGTTGCCGGTGCAGGATTTGCATGCTGTTAGGGTTTTTTTGATGGGAGCCTCTGAACGCCGCTGCTTCTAGTTGACCATCTTGGCCCCGCCCCTTCAAGTCACTATTATTATTACTATTCTAAAGTGTTTATGTGTTTATAAAATTCATTTTTGCCACTACATTTGTTTTTTCCATAATTTAATAATACTGTGCTCTTCTTCATTGAAATGTAAGTGATTAAAAACTTAGAAGTTTTGGTAGGATAATTTGTTGTGAAATAATTCTCTGGTTTACAAGCAATTTATCATGGAGTTCTTTAAAAATACATAGATTCCCCATGGCATGCCAAAGTTTTCATTCAACTTTTCTGAAACATGTTTACCATGTAAAATGAGAATTTTCAGAAGGAAGAACTTTCTGATAAAATACTTTAAAATTCAAATTTTATATGATAATAAACATTTATTTGGGGCATGGCAAATAACAAATCTGATTCTTGTAATAAACCTAATACTGTTTATGTTACCATTGCTGTTTTATCAATGGGGAGAAAGTGATACACCAAAAGACTGAAGAAATCACTCACTTGGTGTTTGATAGCCAATAAGAGGCGGAAGAGGGATTTGAACCTAGGCGGTCCAGATATAGGGTTAACCAGTACATAGCCACAAAGCTACAATTTCATCCAAGGATAGAGGCCATTCCTTGATGATTATTCTTTTAGTCCCCAGGTTCTCACAGTGTACTTAAAAAAAAAAAAAAGCCTGGACACAGTGGCTCACGCCTGTAATCCCAGCACTTTGGGAGGCCAAGGCGGGCAGATCACAAGCTCAGGAGATCGAGACCATCCTGGCTACACAGTGAAACCCCGTCTCTACTAAAAAATACAAAAAATTAGCCGGGTGTGGTGGCAGGCACCTGTAGTCCCAGCTACTCCGGAGGCTGAGGCAGGAGAATGGCGTGAACCCGGGAGGCGGAGCTTGCAGTGAGCCGAGATGGCGCTACTGCCCTCCAGCCTGGGCTGCAGAGCGAGACTCTGTCAAAAAAACAAACAAACAAACAAACAAACAAACAAAAAATACCAGTACTTACCTAACTAATATTGTTATCTCTGGAAAAGAAATAGTGACTTCTTACAAAATAACTATTTTCTATTGACTTATTCTGTGCCCTAACATCATTGCTTCAACTTGAGTTTCAGCTGAACCACAAAACCTAATGATCTTACATATCTAACTGTGTCACTCACATGATCCATCAGAGGACAGTAGCTGGAACCAATTCTGGTACCCAAAGAATAAGTCATTGTGTCCAGTTTGTTTAAAAGCCTTCTAAGGGTGATCAAGGCCCGAAGTACAACAGTATCGTCTTTGGAAAGGAAGGCATCCAGGATGGCTATTAATATACTGCTGACATTTTCTATCTACATATAAAAGGAAAATATGGTGGGATTTAGGAACTAGCAGGAGACTTGAGCTGACATTTAGTATGGATACCTCGAGTCTGGGTGGCACATCATGGTGTGCGGAAGCCGACTCACGAAAGTCTCTTGTCAAATTTTCAAAAATGTTGACTTTTTGCAAAAAAAAAAAATTACTGAAAATTAAATTATATAAATTTAACATTAAATAGAAACTGATAATAAATACTAAAAAATTGTCACTCCCTAATTCTTTTGCTACATTTTACCATTATCTATGCTCTTGAAATTATTCATGGGCATTGCATCTGATTGGCAGGAATATTAAATAATGATGTGCTATTGTGCATCTTTTGCCAGTTCCATGGTTAGTCATGTCCCTTTGAAAGTTTCAGATTAGCCATCATAGGGATCTTTACACCAGGGAATTGCCCTTATTTTCAGAGAGCTGGCTGTCAAACATTTACTAACACACTACTGGCAGAATGACCTCTAAATTAGATGATAGTGACCCATTTGGACATGAGAGCTACTGAGACACTCAGGCAAGTCATGGGAGTCAATGTAGATCAGTACCAAACAGAATAGAAGGCAAGGAGGAACATGAAAAAGAGACACCAGAGAGAAAGAAAGGCAAGAAGAAAAAGACTAAAGGAAATTAATGAATATTATTTTGCCAAAATAATAGCTTTAAGGAGAAAAAAATAGAGCTAAGGACTATGTCAATGCCAGAGGCCATTTTTGTCTTTACAAACAGTATATGCAATCTCAACCCAGATCACTTTCCACTACTTTTCTTTCACTCTTCTAGGAAGCCTTGACAGAATTTTCCTTTCAGTTGTTAATAACATTAGGAAGAACTCTGGGTAAAGCAATAAATAATTTGCTGCTTACTAAGAGAGTGTACACTACTGGTAAATCCATCAACTTGTATTATTTATTTAAAGTAAACAGACCATGGCTTATGTCAGTATAAATGCACAGTGGGTGTCCACTGATAGACTTAAGTTTTCAGAGGCCATGCTCAATAAATAAACAAGGATTTATTATTGGATATATTATAAAAGTAATGATTTATAGAACATTTACACTCTCAGCATTTTGCAAGATACTTTGGAGTGTAGAATTACAAACATGGAACATGCTTAAATTCAGTCGACCAGGAAGGCAAGAATTATTCATGTGAGTCAGTGGGAAACAATATAAGTCTGTTGTTCTCAGCTTTAACTTGAATAACAGTTACCTGGAGGACCTTTAAAACACAGATTGGTGGGCCTACCCCTGAATTTCTGATTCCATAGGACTGGGGTGGGGCCTCACAATTTGCATTTCTAGCAAGTCTCCAGTTGATGCTGATACTGCTGGTTCAAGAACTGTGCTTTGATGGCCACTGGTATAAAATATGAGTGCTCATAATCGATATGGTTCTGAGAGGGATGAGGCTGCTAGAGATAAGAATTTTCAGTGCAGTTTGACTTGGGCCAATCATTGAAAAAGGAGAAAAATGTAAATATGTATAGGTAAAGTAGGAAAATTATGAGTAGAAGAAAAAGCTTGAGCAAGTGCTCTGAGATAGGAATTAATGTGTACACGTGTGTATGTTGGAGGAGAAATTATGTGTATATGGTTTAGACTGTAAGACAAGTCTAGGGCAATGAGGATAAATACATTCTGAGTGCAATGAATGATTTTCTGTAACAACAACAAAAAAGTAAGGCAATAAAGTCACTAAATGGACTTAATACATCCTTTCTATTCAACTCAGTTTCCTTGTTAATAAAACAGCAGGCTTTGATATGTATTAGTTATATAGAGACTGAAAAATATCACTGCTTTACTAGTGAAGATGTTAAGTGACATCAAAATCTCATATTATGGTTTTGATGATGCTGGCAGACACAAATCACATACACATACCTTATTGACAACTGGTGACATATGGGCAATTCTCTGAAGGATCAGTTTGCTAACTATAGGATTGGAATCACTGATCCAGTTTGTGAAGAGGACCAAAAATTCTTCTGGGAAAGGGTCCCTGAAGAAGTTATTCAGAAGCTGAAAGAAAATAGTTAATAAATTTATAAGGAAAGTAGATGCCAAATTGTATGATTTCTGTCATAAAAAATCAAGATATTCTAAGTAAAACTAGAATGCAAATCTCACTAAAACATCAAATACATATATTTCAGTGCTCACAGCAGTGGGAAGAGACAGAAACCAGGATAGAAAAATAGATGCTTGTGTGTGTGTGTGTGTGTATTTTACATTTTCCTCCATTGTTGGAAACTCAGTGACCCAATTTAAATTTCCCCATCATACTGATTGTAGTCAGGTGGTGAGTTTCTTGACAGTGTATGTCTACATATACTAAGAGGTGATAACCTACTGCAGGCCAGGCACTGCACTAATAAATAGAGATACAATGGTGAGCAAAACGGTAGCACCCTGTGACCCTGTGGAGCTTCCAGGCAAGCTAGAAAGACTGATACTATACTAGGTACTATTCTAATGAGACAGAATTTCTAATTGTAGTCAGTACTAGGAAAGAAAGCTACCAGCTGTCACAATACATCTGCACCTACAGCAGCAGTCCCCAAACTTTTTGGCACCAGGGACCAGTTTTTTAAAGACTTTTTTTTTCCAGGAATGGCTGGGGAGGTGGGGTGTGAAACTCTTCTACCTCAGATCATCAGGCATTAGTTTAGATTCTTATAAAGAGCCTACAACCTAGATCCCGTGCATGCAGAGTTCACAGTAAGGTTTGTGCTCCTGTGAAGATCGAATGCCGCCGCTGATCTGACAGGAGGCAGGGCTCAGGTGGTTATGCTCGCATGCTGCTCACTTCCTGCTGTGCAACCCAGTTCCAAACAGGCTATCGACCCGTACCAATATGTGTCCCAGGGAGCTGGGGACCCCTGATCTATGGGACTGTTTAATTTACATTGTGTAATGTAGATTCAAGTTAGAATGAAGAGTGATATTTAGATTTAGATTTGTGAGTTGGCATTAGATAGAAAAAGTGTTTAGAGAGGTTACCTTCAAGGATGATGAACCGTGTGCAAAGGCCCTGAGGGAGATGAAGCAGGGCATGTTTGAGCACCTGAAAGATGAGTGAGAGGAGGGGAGAGGTAATAGAAAACTGGACAGCAGTAAGGCTTGAGGGCAAGTATGGAAGGTGGGACAGAACCTACAGGCCAGTTTGAGGAAGTTTAGTTTTTAAGAGCTGATACTCAAAGTGAAGACATGAGTATCATGAGCCTTTATACATTTAATAACTGACAAATATGCTGATTAAAATCTCTCAAAAACACAATGACAGTTTTGGCCGGGTGCGGTGGCTCACACCTGTAATCCCAGCACTTTGGGAGGCCGAGGCGGGCAGATTACCAGGTCAGAAGATTGAGACCATCCCAGCTAACACGGTGAAACCCCGTCTCTACGAAAAAAACCCCAAAAAATTAGCCAGGCATGGTGGTGGATGCCTGTAGTCCCAGCTACTTGGGAGGCTGAGGCAGGAGAATGTCCTGAACCCGGGAGGCAGAGCTTGCAGTGAGCTGAGGTCGAACCACTGCACTCCAGCCTGGGTGACAGAGCAAGACTCCGTCTCAAACAAAAACAAAACCAAAAACAAACAGTTTTATAAAATCATGTTTTCCTTGGAAGAATTTAAACTATCCTTAGATCAGGTACACAGAAAGATAGGGAGTGGCAGAGCAAGAGAGCAAGAGTGAGACAGACAGTGAATGAGAGAGAAAGACAGATCACATCTTCTTTTCAAACTTTCAAAGAACATTCACAAAAATTAGATACCATGTCAAAAGTATTATTAACATCTCTAAAGCAAAAAAGTTAAAAAGCACTTCAAAAATTTGTGATATAATAAAAGAAGAAACCAAAAAGAAAGTTTAAATAAAATAAAAAGAAAGCCTATAAGGCACTTGTAAACTTAAGAGAAATCTCTCCTAATTCGTGGATCAAAATCTTAAACCACAGAGGAACTCAAACACTCAATAAGGATGACAACAAAATAAAAAACAATAAAAATTTTATATAACATATATTTATACTATAGTTGGAAGTAAATGTATAATTTGACTTTAAATATTTTACTTAAAAAGAAATGTTAACGTAAATTATTTATATCCTGAAATTAAGAGAAACAATATCACAAAATAGAAAACAGTACTAAAGAAAGCTGGTGTAAGAAAATAATAAAGGCAGAAATCATTGTATTAGGAAACAGAAAAACAATAGAATAAGCCTATTGCCTTTTGCACAGGAAAAAAAATCCTATTAAGATAAACAGATTTTTCATCAACATTGTACAAAAAAGAAAAAATGAGCAGTGAGAAAAAAAGTGTGGAGTAGATAAAAAATTTTAAAAGACTATCTGCGTTAGTAGTTCTTAGGCAAGGATGAGCACAGGATCTTCTGCCGGCAGCTTTTATACATTACACATGTCTGGGCTTCATCCTAGTAGGTTTTCCAAAGGCAGACCCTGGCTTATATACTTAAAAAATATTTCTTGGTGACTTTAATATGCCCATCTAGTAGAGACCCAGTGATTATGGCAGTAATTTGAAATTCTGAGTGAAATAAATTATTTTCTGGAAAAATATAAATCTCCAAACATAAGTCAAGGAAAACTAGATCATTGAAACAGACGAAAAATAATGGGAAACTGGTAATAATCAATGTGTTATTTCCCAATAGGATCAAGGGTAATTCTTTTTGAGTGATAACCACACATATGTAAAGCCATATTTTCCCTTTGGGATTCCAGTAAGTAATCTATAGCATGGTAATTTGGTGTTATGTGAATATTCCATTCTCCAACAACTTTTCACTTAATTGTTTTAACATCTATTGATGATTTTTCTGGATTTAGTTATCAAATTAGGGCTTGCAGAAATTGTGATTTGCCACTTCTAGCATTCCTTCTACATTTAGTGGCTGGCATCTGTCTCTCTGTCTGTCTCTATTCCTGTCTCTGTCTGTCTTCTCATTCTCTCATTTTGAGAACCACCAAAGATTCATGAAATTAAAAAAACCTCAATATTACTAAAAATCCTAGAAGAAAACCTGGGCAGCACCATTCAGGATGTACGCATGGGCAAAGCTTCATGTTTAAAACACCAAAAGCAATGGTAACAAAAGCCAAAATTGACAAATGGGATCAATTAAACTAAAGAGCTTCTGCACAGCAAAAGAAACTACCATCAGAGTGAACCGGCAACCTTCAGAATGGGAGAAAATTTTTGCAGTCTATCCATCTGACAAAGGGTTAACATCCAGAATCTACAAAGAACTTGAACCAATTTACAAGAAAAAAACAACCTCATGAAAAAGTGGGCAAATAATATGAACAGACACTTCTCAAAAGAAGACATTTATGCAGCCAACAGACATATGAAAAAATGCTCATCATCACTGGTCATTAGAGAAATGCAAATCAAAACCACAGTCAGATACCATCTCACACTAGTTAGAATGGTGATCATTAAAAAGTCAGGAAAAAACAGATGATGGAGAGGATGTGGAGAAATAGGAACACTTTTACACTGTTGGTGGGAGTGTAAATTAGTTCAACCATTGTGGAAGACTGGTGATTTCCCAAGAATCTAGAACTAGAATTACCATTTGACCCAGCAATCCCATTACTGGGTATATACCCAAAGGATTATAAGTCATTCTACTCTAAAGACACATGCACACGTATGTTTATTGTGCCACTATTCACAATAACAAAGACTTGGAACCAACCCAAATGTCCATCAGTAATAGACTGGATAAAGAAAATGTGGCACATATCCACCATGGAATACTATGCAGCCATAAAAATGGACGAGTTCATGTCCTTTGCAGGGACATGGATAAAGCTGGAAACCATCATTCTCGGCAAACTATCACAAGAACAGAAAATCAAACACTGCATGTTCTCACTCATAAGTGGGAGTTGAACAATGAGAACACATGGACATAGGGAGGGGAACATCACACACTGGGGCCTCTCAGGGAGTAGGGAGCTAGGGGAGGGATAACATTAGGAGATATACCTAATGTAGGTGATGGGTTGATGGGTGCAGCGAACCACCATGGCACGTGTATACCTGTGTAACAAAGCTGCACATTCTGTACAGGTACCCCAGAACTTAAAGTATAATAATTTAAAAAAGGAAAAAAAAAGTTACAATTAATTAGGTACTATTTATTTTGATACTCTAAGTTGGCTAGTAGAAGCCACTTTGAGTTGACTCTTGTGTCCTTTTGATATGGCCCCATGGGCCTTTAGCTCTTCTTTGGGTTGTGGAAAAATTAGATGTCCGTGACTCATCTATTTTTCTTGACCTCTGAAACCAGCCATTTTATCAAGGAGACATCCTTTTGGTGAGTAATAGCACTTAGAAAACATTAGAAGTCGATGCTAAAGTACGACTGGCTGTCAGAATATCATGTTTTCTTGGCTTTTACTCAGAGCTTAGAAATAGTTATTCTTTAAATCGTGAGTTTATACTAATAATGTTGATATTTTAGCTCAAAGCTAACATAAGAGTTTATATTACCTTTTTGCAGCTTCATGTTTTTATTGCCTTCCTTTTACTTGGAAAACCCTGGTGTCTAATAGGATTAATACATTTACTTATTTGCTTTCTGATAAATAATACATACCTTAGTCTTAAAATGGTAATATCAATATACAATACCAATAAACCTTCTGAGTAAAAGTGAATATTTCTTTATACATATTTTCATTCTTGGAACATATCTAAATCAAAGCACTATGTTCATAAGCTGCATGGAGTAATTATCTGTGTGGTTATTAATTTGGTATACAAATAAATTCATTTGCATGAGTTTAAATTTGGCTTTTTTTTTTTTTTTTTTTTTTTTTTTGAGACGGAGTCTCGCTCTGTCGCCCAGGCTGGAGTGCAGTGGCACGATCTCGGCTCACTGCGAGCTCCACCTCCTGGGTTCCCACCATTCTCCTGCCTCAGCCTCCCGAGGAGCTGGGACTACAGGCGCCTGCCACCATGCCCGGCTAGTTTTTTGTATTTTTTTAGTAGAGACGGGGTTTCACCGTGTTAGCTAGGATGGTCTCAATCTCTTGACCTCGTGATCCGCCCGCCTCGGCCTCCCAAAGTGCTGGGATTACAGGAAATTTGGCTTTTTTCTACTTCTTGATTTAATTTTATTCTTTCAACAATAACTTTATGAGTCAAACTACACAAGAAGGGGTACTTGGAGAGTCTCACTCCCATCCCTGTCCATTCTACCCTTTTACTCCCATGTCGTTTAAAGTAACCAGTTACTTTAATATCTAGTTTATCTTTTCGTTTTCTCTCCAAAAGGTAAGCACATATTTTAAAATCCTTATAGTTTTAATATATAATAAAACTATATAGAATTATATATAATATATAAAACATGTATTTAATGTGTGCATATGTATATATTTCCCAAAGAATAAGTCTACATTTTATATACTTCTATAGTGTATAATACATTTCTTTTTCTCTCTTATGCAAAAGGTAGCATCTGTGCTGCTCTGCAGTTTGTTTTATTTTTACTTAACAACATCTCCTGGAAATTACTCTGCATCAGTACAAAGAGATCTTTCTCATTCTTTTTAAAAAATAGATAAGGTCTTGCTATGTTGCCCAGGCTGGAATGCACTGGTTATTCACAAGCACAATCACAGCTCACGACAGCCTCAAACTCCTGGCTTCAAGTGATCCTTCTGTCTCAGTATCCTGAGTAGCTGTGACTACAGGTGTGTGGCTTCTCATTCGTTTCTATGGCAACATAGTACTAAAATATGTGTGGATCACAGCCGATGATTTTAACTACAGGCTTCTTCCAAAATTTTAAGAAATAGATGATTTGCAAGATTCATAAGTAATTCCATTGTGCAGAGGAGTATTTAAAATTACTGAATTGATTTTTACAATTGAATGTAAATCTCACACAAAAATATGAGAGAGATAACACATAATAAGTAACTACAGAACAAAATCACCTCTGAGTAAGATATAAAAATTTTTAATAAAATTCTAATAAGTCAAGTTCCAGCTATATCGAGTTTGTAGAATATTACAATGATAGTTTTAATGTTAGGCTATCTGTGACTATTATATAGTATTAATAAGATATGTAAAAAATTATATTTTTCACTATCAAAGTCAATAAAATTTAACATTTCAAATGTAACTATGAATAGAACAATGGCTAATAACAGTGTATTTCCGATAAAAGTTAACCATCTTAATAGTGAAATAGAAGCATTTCTATGAAAATCCATAATAAAGCAAGAATGGAATATTATTCACCACAATTATCCCCCAGAGAAGCAATAATTTTCAGTCATTCCCAAGCAAAAGTACCTTGCTGGAGATTATTTGGGTTTATGTAGAAGGTTACAAAAACATGGTGGATTCTAAAATTAAGGAGAGTTCTTTTGAGACTGTAAATCAATACTTGGATGGTAGGCTTGCTGACTGTGGTCCTGCTTCTAAACCTAGAAATGACCCGGTCTCTCTGCAGACTTGGCTACAGTTACATTTGGTGTTGGTCCTGCCACCAAAACCATCCACCAAGGAAACCAGGGTAACAGGCCTGCTGACCTTGGTTATGTCTTTGTGCCCTGAAACAACCCTGTAACTTATCTCTATATCTTCTCAGCAGTGGCCTGAGAGCTGTCCTGCCTGCTGAGAAAGCTGCTAAAAGACAAGCCTATATGTGATTTTGCAGGCTGGACTGCTAACTTTGGACCCACAGCAGATCCTGGAAAGGTCCTGTACCTTGACTCCAGCCCCTTTTAGCTGCAGTTTGGGAGCAGTTCTTCCTGTCTAGTGACTAGCTTAGGAACATACCTATCCTGCAGACCATGTTCTGGCTGTAAACACTGAAGCAGCCTTGTGACTGGGTTCTATCCTTGCTAGTCATGGTCTGGAGCCAGTCCTGCCCTGGGACCCACCCACTTACACAATAGGAGCCCTCTCATAGACCCAAAGGGAGCTACACCAATCTGTGTACTTGGTAATAGGTCTGTTGTTTCTGCATCCTGTAGTGGACCTTGATTCCAGAGACAACACTACTGATCAAGGCCTAGAGGTAGGCCAGTTCACTCAGGAACCAGAGAAGAGGCACACCTTCTTGAGTCCATGGTAACAGACCAGCCAACCACAAGTCCCAGGAGCAGCCAGGTGCCCTAGCTCCAACTCCACCCAACCACAATTCTGGAGGCAATCTCATTAGCCCAGGCGTGAAAAGGAAAAGGTGTTTACCTGCCAAAGCCACTCTGTAAAAGTGGGAAAAGGTGTTTGCATTTTCAAATGCATGAAACCAATGCAAAGCTATACAGATAATGAAGAATGAGGCAAATATGACATCACAAAAGAAAACTTACAAAGCTCCAGTAGTTGACCACAAAAAATGGAGATCTACAAACTGCCTGAAAAAGAGGTCAAAATAATCATCTTAAAGAAGCTCAATGAGATGCAAGAAAACACTGATAGACAACTGAATAAAATTAGAAAAGCAATGCATGAACAGAAAGATACACTTAATTAAAAAAAGAAACCATAAAAAATAACAAAACAGAAATCCTGGAGCTGAAGATTATAATAATAGGCTGAAGAATTCAATTGAGACCTTTGATAGCAGACTTGATCACAGAAGAAAGAATTAGCAAACTTGAAGACAAGTCATTTGAAATTAGCCAAAATAATAATAATAATAATAATAATAATAATAATAAAAGAGAGTAAAGACAGGGATGTAAGGGACACTATTAAATATATGAATGTTTAAATTATGGGAGTTCCAGAAACTGGGGGAGGAGAGAGAAGGAAGAAAGAGGTGGGGGGAGGGAGGAAGGAGCAGAGAGACAGAGAGAAAACATTTAAAGAAATTCTGGCTGAAAACTGAATCTTGTGAGGGTTATAAACATCCAGATTCATAAAGCTCAAGACTCCAAGGAAGATCAACTCAAAGAAGAACTATCTGAGACACATTATAATCTAATTATTAAAAGTCAAAAAAAAAAAAAAAAGAATCTTGAAAGCAGCAAAGGCAAAGAGACTTCTCACACACAAAGAAACTAGCATAAGGCTATCAGCAGATAACAGAAACCTCACAACTGAGGGAGTGGGGTATATTCAAAGAAAAAACCTGACAACTAAGAATACTATACCTGACAAAGTTGTCCTTCAGAATTAAGTAGAGATAAAGACATCCCCAGACAAACAAAAACTAAGGGAGTTTACAACCATAAGACCTAACTTACAAGAAATGCTAAAGGGAGTTCTTCAATTTGAAATAAAAGGACACTGAGTAACAACATTAAAATATGTGAGTGTATAAAACCCACTTTGAAAGATAAATATATAGTCAAAATTAGAATATTTTAATATGGGATGGTGGTCGGTAAATCACATTTAACTCTAACGTAAAAGTTAAAAGGCAAATGTATTAAAATATAGCTTCAATAATTTGTTAATGAATATTAAGTCCTGGACCAACATTCAGACAAGAAACACAAGTCATCCAAATCAGAAAGGAAGAAGTAAAATGTTCTGTCTTTGCAGATGACATGATCTTGTATATATAGAAAGTCCTAATGACTCCATAAAATGCCTCTTGGATGTAATAAATTCAGTAAAGCTGCAGAATTCAAAATCAACATACAAAAGTCAGTTGCATTTCTATACACTAACAATAAACTATATGAAAAAAATTAAGAAAACAATTCTATTTACAATAGCTATAAGAATTAGAATATTTAGGAATATATTTAACCAAGGATGTTAAAGACTTGTACACTGAAACTATAAAATGCTGATGAAGGAAATTGAAGACACACATAAATGGAAAGATCTCCAGTGTTCATATATTGAAAGAATTAAAAGTGTTAAAATGTCTATACTGGCCAGGCATGATGGCTCATGCCTGTAATCCCAGCACTTTGGGAAGCCAAGTTGGGTGGATCACTTGAGCTCAGGAGTTTGAGATCAACCTGGGCAACATGGTGAAACCCAAAATCCATCTCTACTAAAAATACAAAAATTAGCCAAGCATGGTGGCACGCACCTATAGTCCCAGCTACTCTGGAGGCTAAGGTGGAAGGATTGCTTGAGCCTAGAGGACAAGGTTGCAGTAAGTCAAGATCGTGTGACTGCACTCCAGCCTGGGAAATAGAGTGAGACCTGTCTCAAAAAAATAAAAATGTCTATACCACCCAAAGTTATTTACACATTCAATGTAATCTTTCTCAAAAGTCCAATGGCTTGTTTTACAGAAGTAGAAAAAAAATAAGGTTTGTATGAGACCAATAAACACCCCAAATAGTCAAAAAAATCTTGGAAAAACCAAGTTGGAATACTACACTTCCTGATTTCAAAATATATTACAAAGCTATAGTAGTCAAAACAGTATGGTCCTGGTATGAAAACAGACATATTGACCAATAGAACAGAACAGAGTGCTCAGAAATAAACCCACCTGGTGACTAGGAGAGATCATGGCAGATGGGAAGCAGGATTAGATTGCAGCTCCAGACAGAGCAGCATGCAGAGGCTGCATTGTGTATTTTAGCTCCAGATTGATTGTAAGGACAAACCAGCAATCCTGAGAGGACCCACAGACCCTCTGAAGGAAGTAGACGCTCCTGCAGGACCCGGAAGAAAGCCCAAATACTGTGAGTGCCCCAACTGTGGAAGTAAGAAAGGGAGACAGTCCTCTCCCGAACACACAACCTGACTGGAGAAGCTGAAGGTCTGTTTGCTGGAGAAGTTTCTGACTTTACCTGAAGCTGAGTCAAGTCAGAGAGCTGAGCCAAGTGAAATATAGGGGTTAGGGGAAGTAGCAGAAAGGCCCTGGGAGTTCACTGGGTCCCCAAGCAGCCCATTCCTGCCTGGCACCACAGGGATCCATCAGGAAGAGATCCATCAGAAGGAGGATCCATCCATCCTGGCCAGAGGAGCAGGGGGTTAAACTATGCAGGGAGAAGGAATTCTCGAGCTGAACTTTATAACAATTTGAATAGAGCAAGAAGCCTCTTGGCCAGAACTCAGGAGAGGGCATGAATCTGACTTGCAGACTTAGACTTCACAGGCAGCGGAGGAACTAAAGCCTTTTTCTTTTGCAGCTGGGAAGTGAAAAGCCTTGGGCAAGTTTTCAAGCCTGCCTTGCCCTCTGCCTGGAAACAGACTCAGGCCTGTTGCAGGGGACATGATGGGAGTGAGACCGCCCCTTTAGTTTGTGTGGAAGCTGGGTGAAGCCTGTGACTGCCACTTTCCCCCACTTCCCTGACAACCTGCATGACTCAGCAGAGGCAGCCATAATCCTCGTAGGTACACAACTCCAGTGACTTGAGACTCTCACTCCCATCCCCCACAGCAGCCACGGCAAGACCCACGCAAGGGGAATCTGAGCCCAGACACACTTAGCCCCACCCCCACCTGATGATCCTTCCCTACCCACCCTGATAGCAGAAGACAAATGGCATATAATCTTGGGAGTTCTAGGGCTCCACCCACCACCTGTCCCCCTCCACACTACTACAGCTGATGCTTTCTGGAAAGTGCCATCTCCTGCCAGGATGCCAACCAGCACAAAAACAGAGCATTAAACCACCAAAGCTAAGGATCCTCACAGAGTCCATTGCACCCTCTACCACCTCCACTGGAATAGGCATTGTTATCCACTTCTGAGCCCATAAATGGTTCACATTACAGGACTCTGTGTGGACAACCTCCAGTATCAGCCCAGAGGCTGGTAGACTCACAGGGTGGCTAGACCCAGAAAAGAGACAACAATCACTGCAGTTTGACTCATAGGAAGCCACATATACAGGAAAAGGGGAAGAGTACTATATCAAAGGAACACCCTGTTGGACAAAAAAATTTGAATAACAACCTTCAGCCCTAGACCTTCCCTCTGACAGAGCCTACCCGAATGAGAAGGAACCAGAAAACCAAACCTGGGAATATCACAAAACAAGGTTCATTGACACCCCTCAAAAATAATACTAGTTCACCAGCAATGATTCCAAACCAAGAAGAAATCCCTGATTTTCCTGAAAAAGAATTCAGGAGGTTGGTTATTAAGCTAATCAGGAGGGACCACAGAAAGGCAAAGCCCAATGCAAGGAAATCCAAAAAGTGATACAAGAAGTGAAGGGAAAAATATTCAAGGAAATACATAGCTTAAAGAAAAAACAATAAAAATTTCAGGAAATTTTCAGAGACACTTTTAGAAATGCAAAACGCTCCGGAAAGTCTCAGCAATAGAACTGAACAAGTAGAAGAAAACAATTCAGAGCTCAAAGACAAGGTCTTCAAATTAACCCAATCCAACAAAGACAAAAAGAGTAAGAAAATACGAACAAAGCCTCTAAGAAGTATGGGATTATGTTAAACAACTAAACCTAAAAATAATTGGTGTTCCTGAGAAAGAAGATAATTCTAAAAGCTCAGAAAATACATTTGGGGGAATAATTGAGGAAAACTTCCCCAGCCTTGCTAGAGATCTAGACATGCAGATACAAGAAGCTCAAAGAACATCTGGGAAATTCATCAACAAAAGATCTTCACCTAAGCACATTGTCATCAGGTTACCCAAAGTTAAGAGGAAGGAAAGAATCTTAAGAGCTGTTAGACAGAAGCACCAGGTACCCTAACAAGAAAAACCTATCAGATTAACAGCAGACTTCTCAGCATAAACCCTATAAGCTAGAAGGGATTGCAGCCCTATCTTCAGCCTCCTCAAATAAAATTATCTGCCAAGAATTTTGTAGTCAGTGAAACTAAGCATCATATACGAAGGAAAGATATAGTTGTTTTCAGACAAACAAATTCTGAGAGAATTTGCCATTACCAAGCCACCACTACAAGAACTGCTAAAAGGGGCTCTAACTCTTAAAACAAATCATGAAAACAGAACCTCTTTAAAGCATAAATGACACAGGACCTATACAACAAAAATACAAGTTAAAAAGCAAAAACAAAAAAACAAGTACACAGGCGAAAAAGAGCATGACAAATGCAATAGTACCTCACATTTCAGCACTAACATTGAATGTAAATGGCCTAAACACTCCACTTAAAAGATACAGAACTGCGGAATGGATAAGAACTCACCAACCAACTATCTGCTGCCTTCAAGAGACCAACCTAACGCATAAGGACTCACATAAACTTAACGTAAAGGCATGGAAAAAGGGATTTCATGAAAATGAACACTGCAAGTGAGCAGGAGTAGCTATTCTTATATCAGACAAAATAAAATTTAAAGCACCTATGGTTAAAAGAGACAAAGAGTGACATTATATGATGGTAAAAGGCCTTGTCCAACAGGAAAATATCACAATCCTAAACATATTTGCACCTAATACTAGAGCTCCAAAATTTATAAAACAATTACTAATAGACCTAAAAAATGAGATAGACAGCAACACAATAATAGTGGGGGACTTCAATACTCCACTGGCAGCACTAAACAGGTCATCAAGACAGTCAACAAAGAAACAATGAATTTAAACTATACCTTGGAGCAAATGGACTTAACAGAGATATACAGAGCATTTCATCCAACACCCACAGAATACACATTCTATTCAACAGCACATGGAACTTTCTCCAAGATAGAATATATGATAGGCCAAAAAATGAACCTCAATAAATTTAAGAAAACTGAAATTATGTCAAGCACTCTCCCAGACCACAGTGAAATAAAACTGGAAATCAACTCCAAAAGAAACCTTCAAAACCACGCAAATACATTGAAATTAAATCCTGCTCCTGAATGAGCATTGGGTCAAAAAAGAAATCAAGATGGAAATTTTTGAACTGAATGACAATAATGACACAACCTATCAAAACCTCTGGGATACAGCTAAGACAGTGCTAAGAGAAAAGTTCATAGCCCTAAATGCCTACATAAAAAAGTCTGAAAGAGCACAAATAGACAACCTAAGATCACACCTCAAGGAACTAGAAAAACAAGAACAAGCCAAACCCAAACAAAGCCAAAGAAAGAAAATAACCAAGATCACAGCAGAACTGAATGAAATTGAAACAAACAAACAAAAATACAAAAGGTAAATGAAACAAAAAACTGGTTCTTTGTAAAGATAAACAAAATTGATACATGATTAGAAAGATTAACCAAGAAAAGAAGACAGGAAATCCAAATAACCTCACTAAGAAATGAAACAGGAGATATTACAACAGACACCATTGAAATACAAAAGATCCTTCAAGGCTACTATGAACACTTTTATGCACATAAACTAGAAAATCTAGAAAAGATGGATGAATTCCTAGAAAAATGTAAACCCCCTAGCTTAAATCAGGAAGAATTCGATACCCTGAACAGACCAGTAATAAGCAGAGGGATTGAAACAGTAATTTTAAAATTATCAACAAAAAACAGTACAGGACCAGAGGGATTCACAGCAGAATTCTACCAAACATTCAAAAAAGAATTGGTACCAATCCTTTTGACACTATTCCACAAGATTGAGAAAGAAGGAACCCTCCCTAATTCATTCTATGAAGCCAGCGTCACCCTAATACCAAAACCAGGTGAGGACACAACCAAAAAAGAAAACTACAGACCAATATCCTTGATGAGCAAAGATGCTAAAATCCTTAACAAAATACTAGCTCAATGAATTCAACAACAAGTCAGAAAGATAATCCACTATGATCAAGTGGGTTTCATACCAGGTATGCAGGGATGGTTCAACATACGCACATCAATAAATGTGATAAACCACAGAAACAGAGCTAAAAACAAAAATCACATGATCATCTCAATAGATGCAGAAAAAGCAATTGGCAAAGTCCAGCATCCCTTTGTGATTAAAACCCTCAGCAAAATTGGCATACAAGGGATATAGCTTAATGTAATAAAAGCCATCTATGAAAATCCCACAGCCAACATAATACCGAATAGGGAAAGGTCGAAAGCATTCCCTCTGAGAAATGTAACAATACAAGGAACAATACACTCTCACCACTCCTCTTCAACATAGTACTTGAAGTCCTAGCCAGAGCAATCAGACAAGAGAAGGAAATGAAAGGCATCCAAATTGGTAAAGAAGAAGTCAAAGTGTTCCTGTTTGCTGATGATATGATCATTTACCTTGAAAACCCTAATAACTCCTCCAGAAAGCTCCTAGAACTGATGAAAGAATTTGTCAAAGTTTCCAGATACAAGATTAATGTTCATAAATCAGTAGCTCTTCTCTACACCAATAGCGACCAAGCAGAGAATTAAATCAAGAACTCAACCTCTTTTACAATAGCTGCAAAAAAAAAATAAAATAAAATACTTAGGAATATATCTAACAAAGGAGTTGAAAGACCTCTACAAAGAAAACTACAAAACACTGCTAAAATAAATCATAGATGACACAAACAAAAGGAAACACATCCCAAGCTTATGGATTAGTAGAATCAACATTGTGAAAATGACCATACTGCCAAAAATAATCTACAAATTCAACATAATCCCCATCAAAATCCACCATTATTCTTCACAGAACTAGAAAAAACAATTCTAAAATTCATATGGAACCAAAAAAGAGTCCGCATAGCCAAAGCAAGACTAAGCAAAAAGAATAAATCCAGAGGCATCACATTGCCTGATTTCAAGCTATACTATAAGGCCATAGTCACCAAAACAGCATGGTACTGGTACAAAAATAGGCACATAGACCAATGGAACACAAGAGAGAACTCAGAAATAAACCCAAATACTTACAGCCCATTGATCTTCAACAAAGCAAACAAAAATATAAAGTGGGGAAAGGACATCCTTTTCAACAAATGGTGCTGGGTTAATTGGCTAGCTACATATAGGAGAATGAAACTGGATCCTCATTTCTCACCTTATACAATTATCAACTCAAGATGGATTCAGGACTTAAACCTAGGACATGAAACTATAAAAATTCTCAAATATAACATTGGAAAAAAAACTTCTAGACATTGGCTTAGACAAGGATTTCATGACCAGGAACCCAAAAGCAAATGCAACAACAACAAAAATAAATAGCTGGGACCTAATTAAACTAAAGATCTTTTGCATGACAAAAGGAACAGTCAGCAGAGTAAACAGCCCACAGAGTGGGAGAAAATCTTCACAATCTATACATCTGACAAAAGACTAATATTCAGGGTCTACAACGAACTGAAACAAATCAGTAAGAAAAAAACAATCCCATCAAAAAGTGGGCTAAGCACATAAATAGACAATTCCCAAAAGAGGATATACAAATGGCCAAGAAACATATGAAAAAATGCTCAACATCACTAATGATCAGGGAATAATGATCAGGGAAAGGCGAATAAAAACCACAATGCAATACCACCTTACTCCTGTAAGAATGACGGTAATCAAGAATCAAAAAACAGTAGATGTTGGTGTGGATGCGGTGATCAGGGAACATTTCTCCACTGCTGGTGGGAATGTAAAGTAGTACAGCCGCTATGGAAAACAGTGTGGAGGTTCCTTAAAGGACTAAAAGTAGAACTACCATTTGATCCAGCAATCTCACTACTGGATATCTACCCAGAGGAAAAGAAGACATTATTTGAAAAAGAAACTTGCACACACATGTTTATAGTAGCACAATTCCCAATTGCAAAATCATAGAACCAACCCAAATGCCATCAATCAACAAGTGGATAAAGAAATGATTATGTATATATATGATGGAATACTACTCAGCCATAAAAAGGAATGAACTACCAGCATTTGCAGTGACCTGGATGAGATTGGAGACTATTATTCTAAGTGAAGTAACTCAGGAATGTAAAACTAAACATGGTATGTTCTATGTGATATGTGGGAGGTAAGCTATGAGGATGCAAAGGCACAAGAATGATACAATGCACTTTGGGGACTTGGGGGGAAGAGTGGGAGAGAACTGAGGGATAACAGACTACAAATATTGTACAGTGTATGCTACTTGGGTGATGGGTGCACCAAAATCTCACAAATCACCACTAAAGAATTTACTCATGTAACCAAATACCACCTGTGCCCCAATAACTTTTGGGGGAAAAAAAGAAATAAATCCACCTATAAATAGTCAACTAAAGATTGATAAAGGAGCCAATAATAGACACTGGGCAAAGAATAGTCAATTCAATAAAAATGATGAGTCACATAGTAAAATTAATGAGAGGTCAAAATAGACTAAGCATATGTGAAATCATTGATGACTATTGCAATGTTCAGTTAAATTTATGCATACTTTTGAAAGCTTTAGAAGTAGATGGTATAGTATAATAGTACACTTTTCATAATTAATTAACCATTTTACTATGATGTTTGAAATCACCTCTAATTTTGAAAATATTGGGCACTTCACCTTAGGTAATACATGCCTATTATATTACTATTTTTATGAAAAACATTAGATTTGACTGTGATAATTTCAGATTATAAAGCCTTTATTTTTTGTAAACAAGAGTTTGTCAATTTGCTTGATTCCATTATAGTATTACAATACATGGCACAATATTCACATACAAAGTAATATCGTTCTACATCTTCATTTTACCCAGTTACTCAGCCAGTTCCTTTCTCCCCCTAGATGGTCGGAAGTACTGCCTAGATCCCAGATGTTAACTACCATCTTTATTAAACCCAATTATCCCTCAATATACTTTAACAATCATGCAGAAATATATAAACTGGTACTAAAATATAATTAGTGTTTGTAAAAATTCACACCCCTAGAAACAGAGAAAAACCAACTGCTGGTGAAAGCTGAAGGGACAACTCTTCCATAATCCAGATCTAACCCCACACCTCTCCCCATCCAACTTCAGATATCATTCATGATCTTAAGTCTTGGTAAGGACCAACATTCAGAGGGAGAAATATGAGAAACTGGAATTTTGATTTAAATTTGGGTAAGAAAAGGAAATGAGAACACAGCTGTTCCCAGTCTACAAAACTCACTTCGGTGAGGAATATTACTACGATGACACTGTCTTCTGACCTTCTAGGACCTTCTACTGAGAGCTTATAGAGATAACGCAGAGTCTCCGGAAACTGTGGAAAGTTATATTCACTGAGAGTTCTGTAAAAGAGAATAAGGCACTGACTTAGCAAAGAAGAAAACACTATGCTAATAGTGGCAAAGAGAGAAACATTATTCTATTTTGTACCTCCCAGATAGAAAGAAAGATACTCTTTAATAGTTCCTAAATAAATTGTAGTCCCACTATGAATTCTACACATACTCTGGAGAATTACATATAACTGGATCCCTGTCAACATCTCTTTCCTTAATGTCACTTCTCTTTCCTGTCTCTCCCATCCTTTGCCACAGAACAGAATGCCCTATTTTAGTGTGAGCTCCCACCAATTCTTGACTAAAGGGAGAGGAAATAAAAATTTAGTGCTCAGTCCAAGATGGCTGCATACAGGTCATCTTTGTGGTTTTGGACCAAGCTTTTTCTTTGAATGCTGTAATGCCGATGAGAGTTTGGGACCGCCCTGGATTACTCAGGAAAAGAGGGGGTTATCTCTGATTCACTATGCCATTCACATTCTCCAAAACACATTTGGGTGGTGGACAGCCTCACACTTGTCCTGACATGGTGGACTGGATCAGATCAGTAAGGGCAGAATGGCTAAGGATAACATGAGAAAGTTTCCATTTTAAGATTCCTGGTTGGTCTTCGAAACCAGTGCTTCTAAAACTGCAACGTGCAAACAGATCACCCTGGGGATATTGGGAAAATACAGATTCTGATTCAGTAGGTCTAAGGTAGGCCATGGATTCTGAATTTTTAACTCTCAGGTGATGCTGTTGCTGCTTGTCTGTGGACCCCACTTTGTTTGAGTAAGAAGATCCAAAGTTACTTCTTAGATATCCTTAGAGTGACATTCAGCTTGTGACAACTTGCAGGGCACAGATGTACTACACTTTTACACAGCATGTGCCCCTGAAATCTATTTGCAAATGAGATTCTGTTATAAAAGCACCAAGGCCCCACAGACCACAAAGAGTGTAGTTTCTGGGTCAGTCACAACTTGAAGTAGTCTTAGTCTGTCATGTTGTCAACAGCCCGTATTTTGATTCTTGATCAGAAAATCTGATCCCTACAATCAGAAACTTGCTGTTCACTAAAGGGTTAACTAGAAAACCCCCTTTCTAGTACAACAAAAATAAAACTGTTCTTCTACTATTATTTTCCAAATTTATTTGGCTTATTCAGTATAGGTTTTTATTGGACCTCTTTCAAGTGGAAACACATTTAAAACTGATGCCTGCAGTGCAGGAATCAGCTAAAATCAGAGGGAAAAAACCAAACTCACTTCTAGTTTTCTATATCTGTAAAAAAAGAAACCTGTTCTGTGGAGGGAGGAAAATTGGGCATCTATATTATCAGGTAAGAGGGCAAGAAAAAGGAAAAAAATCACAAATAAAAACCCTTCAAAGTAACTGAAGAAGTAGAAATCAAATAGCAACTCATATCATTAAGAGAGATCTGGAAATTTGGAATAGATGCCTATTTTGTTCCCTCATGGCTTATTGAAGGAAGTTGGAAAAGTTGGGATAGAGACCAAGAATCCTACACAGAGACCCCTGTCCTTACTTAGCAATAAAGTAGACTCCATAATAGTAACACAGCTCTTCAGATAACTGGTCCCAGAAATTCGCCTTCGTTAGAGTAATATCTACCTGTTGCAGTCCAGAACAATTCAGCAGAACTCTCAGGGCATCCTGAGCATATCTAAAGCCCCAAAAGAGAGCAAGATCATCACATGTCAGTGATATTCAAAAAACTAAATACACATTACCTGCCTTTTCATCCCATCTTGGGCAGAATATAGGTTTTGAGAAAGGGGATGTCTCAAAGGAAAAAGATTGCTAAATGTCCTTCATCTTCCCTGATTAACAATACATGGGATAGGGGTTAAATTAAAATTGTGGCACATAAAATCTAGCATCAGTTGCAGAACAGCTTATTTGTTTATTATTACTAGCTTATTTGTGATAGATTAATTTGAAAGAGATGTTCAATGATGCAATGACTTGCTAAAGGTATCCATTTTCTTCTATTAAATGAATAGGATATATTTTCATCTAGTTGGGATGCTTTGATGTATGTCTTCTTATAGAATAGGGTAAATAGTAGACAGTTGGGTTGAGATTTCTCTGCTGGGTAGCAAAATCAACTGTACTCTCTTGAGCAAAAAGGAATTGCCAAACTTCTCTGTGGACAAACAACTGCATATAGTCATAAACCCATATATCACATCTCCAACCATGAATTAACTTTACGATTCACAAAGTACATTTGAGCACATCATTTTTAATCTTATATGTAGAATAACCCTGAGAGGTTACTAGCAGAAAGTAAGTAAATGGCAAAGCAAAAACATATCTGACTTTGGATTTAATGCTCTGCTGTCTTTTCTGTGGTAGTCTCTTACTGATCTGATAGGGAGTGTGGTAGGAATCAACAGAGTTCTGTGGTCATGGCTCTTTATATGCTACACATGCTCAGGGAAGGTGAGCTAACTTTTAGGTACTCAGGCTGGTTACTTTTCTGAATGCATTCTACCATTCAGAGAAGAGAAAACTGTAATAAATGAACACACTGCACATGGGACTGTAAAGAATCCCATATGAACCCAAGGGGGTAGAAGTATTGACAGCTGGATGCTTATCTCTTATTTAATCTGAAATAACCAGTATTATCTCACAAAGCATTGTCCCTGGTTGTCAGTTTCAGCTCATTGCTGTAGAAGACTTGGAACATAAGGGTCATCAAGAGCTGGGGGAAAAACTGGGCCACCGCTTTCTTGTAGGAACCAAGAGGCAGAAAGGTGCACAGGGCCTGGGATGCCTACAAGGGAAGGAAATAGGAGGTAGAAATGTAAACATTTTTCTCTAAACCCACTCGACCTTACTGAGGGGAGCAAGGGAGTGACTCTGCAACCCCTCCTTCAGCCTCCTTGAAAAAAACCTAAAGCATATATGGGTATCCATTCATTCAATAACAGCTGCTACATCAATTGTGAGCTGGGAACTGTGCCAAGCCTACTATGGTAAGGGACTCCTCAAGGCACTATACAAACACCCTGGATACCAAACCAGTGGGATGCAGGCTGGTTTCCAAGGTGGGCTTCCTTCCTAAGATCCCCTTCCTATGTGGCCATGAAGAGCAGTCATACTAATAACCTAGGTCCTTCCTGTGCTCAAACAATACAAGGAAGTGAGATATTTAAGGGGAAGGCAGGTCAGGTCACCAACAGATCATTTGGCATACTGACCACTGCAATACCCACCACATCAGAAGTATGGGTTTGGGCTATAATCTTAAAAGACACATTCCTAACTGCCATAATCCTGAATATTGAAATCCTGGGAGACCAAACTCCCAAAAATATAACTCGGGAAAAATAATTTAAAATTTTTAAAGACATGTGTTTATATTCTTAAAAATGAGATTTATTGGTTACCAGAGGCTGGGAAAGGCTAGTGGGATGAGGGAGGTGAGGATGGCTAATGGGTATAAAACAATAGTTAGAAAGAATAAATAAGACTATTTAATAGCATAACAGGGTGACTACTGTCAATAATAATCATACATTTTTAAATAGTGTAATTGGATTGTTTATAATTCAAATAAATGGTTGAGGGGATGGGTACCCCATTCTCTTTGATGTATGTATTTCACATTACATGCTGGTATTAAAACATCTCATGTGCCCCATAAAAATATACACCTACTCTGTACCTACAAAAATGGAAGTTTTTTTAAAAAATTAAAATGACATTTGAGAAACATGAAAACGTGACAGAAAACTTCATAGGTCATTTTACACAATAAATTGGGCAAAAATATACGCATTTTTCCAAACATAAACATTTAGGTATACTAACAACAGTCACATGGATAACAGTTATGGGCAGACAAACCACATTCATAAAGAAATAGCTTATATAACCGTGGTCATCTGAAATCCCTTGGTGGACAACCTAAGTCTTTTGACAAGACAGACCAATGGATCACCACCACACATGCAGTCACCCAAAGAGCCGAGATCTCAATAAATTTTATCTTCCTCAGAAAAAGCAAATATACAAAAATGCATCACTTCATTTACTGAGGAAGTTTCAACATTTTTATGTATAAGTGCAATGCTTACACACAAAGTCAATCGAAGTCAATATAGTGACAATGCATCTTCATGGAGACAAATTTGCAAAAAAAAAAAATGCATAAAAATAATTAGAAGCCTCTAAAAGTCTTTACACCATTTTTATCTCCAATATAGGAAATGAAATATGTAGTATAGCAAATTGGAAAAAATAATGCTGACAACTTAGTGAGAAAAATACATTAAAAAGAAAATAAAAAACACACTAAAAAGAAAATTCAACATAAAAACAATAGGAATAAATTATGGGCAGCTGCATCGAGGTGGTTCATAAGAGCTGGTCAACTTTTATGATCATTAATTATATTTTGAAGTCCTTTATTATGATGAATGGCTGTTATTTTTTCTTTTAGGGCATGGCTCTCCCTGGAGAATATGTTCACATTCATTTCATATGTGATGCTACTCTTTTTGAAATTCTTTTGTGGTTTCACATACACTAATTCGAGCATTCCCTGTTCAATTTTCCCATCTTCTGTGCCATGCTTTTATGTTGTTTTGGCATGCAGAAATCTATTTCACATGCACTCATAGAAAGACCACAGATTTGAAGAAAACAATACTAGTGATTGAACAGCAACACCATTGCGTAAGTGTCTTCTCCTACTGTACACATAATTAATTTCAAACCAGTCAGTAACTTTTCTGACTTATTCAAGGCAAATGTGGCTTTAATTTATCAAAAGCTCCTGGAATTTCATCAGCTGGAAGGAATGTCAATGCAAACAAATGACTTGTTTTACCACTAAAGTTTTCATCATTGTCATATTGCCTGGCTAATCTCATCTGAATTTTTCTAGAAATGCTTTGGACTGAATGGAAAAAAAACAAACTTTATTAGTGACAACTTGAAATTCACTTTTAGAAGCCTTGATTGCACCTAATTCCAAACATGTCATTACAGTTTGGGGATTCAGTTAGATGATAGAAATTTTAGACTTTTGGGATTTTGATATTTTGGAATTTCAATATTCAGGATTATACTGTTCAGGATTTTGCCTTTAGGGATTGTAATTGGCATTGTAGAAATACATATTCCAACATATCACATTTTTGAAGCAATGCCAACTTTATAATACTCTGTCTCTGTAAGACTTTACTCCCGGGAGTGGTGATTTTGGTTTTCAGGAGAATAAAATGATGGACACAAATGAGATTCGGTCTTTACATGGCTACAAACACCTGTATGATGTAGCCAGTGGCTACTTCTCTCATATCTCCTATGCTTTCATCTCCCTTGCCCAATTCACTCAGATTCTTTGGCCTCCTTGTATTCGCTGACATACTAGGTAAGTGTCCATCAATACGAGACTTTTCCCTTCTCTCAGTCTAGAACTCTCTAACTCAGATATATGTAAGGATCACATCCTCACCTGATTCAGGTCTCTGATTAGATGCCAGCTCAGCAGAGAGGTCTGCCCTGACCAACTCACCTAAACCTTGCCAGTCCCTTTCTTTCCTCCACACCACTATATATCTCTTTTAAGCTTTATACCATCTGACTTACACGACATTTATTTGTTCATTGTCTGTGTTTCTTACCAAAATGTAAACTCCATAATAGGGCATAGCACATAATAGACACTCAATAAATATGTGTTGCATGAATGGATGTATGAGAAGAGGACTGTGTTAAGAAAGTATGATTGAGTCTGTGGGCAGATAGGGATTTTTCACAATCAGGAAAACAATACTGAGAAGAAGAAACACTCATCGTGTTATTTACCGCCAAAGGCATTAAGTTGGTAGCATCAAGAGAGAAACGTTTTCCTTTCGTTAGGGTGTCCTCCATTTCCCCAGGTTTTCCTTTCAGTATCAATAAGATTGTCTTCAGCACATGAGGGGCCACGCTTGCCTCAGAACCCGCCGCCTGCCACATCTGTATCAGAGTGCTGCAAACACAGCCCCGCCCCACACAATGAGAATCGTGTTTGTTATGTCCTACTTGATAGAATAACAAGAATCAGGAAAAGAGTCTTGGTTTTACATTTTTATATAGCAAAGACACTGCAGACATGTCCAAAGCAAACTGAGATTCCTATTTCCAAATGATCCCATAAGCCTCTTATCCTAGAAAACAGAGAAAGGATTTAAATAAAACCTTATGGAAAATACCAGTCTGGTCTGCAAATTCATTTCTACTGCTATTTAAATATCTGTCTAACTCACTGTCAAGAACTGATCAGCTTTCTGCACTCTATACTTCCTCTGCTACTCCCACCTTGTGACTTTGTTTGTTCAGAAATAATAGAATATTTAAAAACTGGCATGGGAATACAAATTAATAAGTAGATTAATATAAAAATTAAAAAACCCTAAATAAAAAATGAACTAATTAAATAACAAAAATAAAAACAAAACTGAGCACAGAAGAGTAAGCCATTTTGTCAAATGTCACACAATGAGTGACACAGATGCTATTAAAATCCTGGCTTCTCAATCTCCAGTCCCCTGGCTCCTTTTCCTATGTACTCGACACTCTTCAAGATTAGTCTTACTGTTGCTTATCTTACAAACTGCTGTACACCTCTGCACCGATGTATTTCTGAGACCTTGCCAATTCATGCTGGGTTCTGACACTTATTGCTCAGTCTTTCTGTGTTCAGGTTCCTCATTTGGGTGCCTAATCGCTTGGAATATGGAAATACCCAGCTCTGTAGCACCCACTACCCACCTGCTCCAGGTCCCACTTAGAATCACATGGACATCAACTCTCATATGCCGTGTCTCCTTGTCTTATCTCTTGTTCATACCTCTTGGCTGAGCAAATGTTCCATGTGTTTCTTTGGTTTAGTTTCACTCCATGTCCTGGCCTTTTCTACCTCAGTCCTCAGATAGAATTAGACCTGCTGGTAGCAGCTTTGGTTAAGTTCACCTAAAAAATTATGCCTGCTTTCTGTACTTCCTGAGCACATATTGCTTGTACCAGATTTATTGGCAATTTTTATCTTGTATGCATGTGAATATATTCCCTCTCCTCAACAAAATGCTTCAGGGCCAGTAATACTTTATACAAAGTGGGTGCTTAGTTCCTAATGAGTAAATTGTCTTATGAAGATCTTTCCAGGAATTTTATGAATAGTAAAATACTTTGTGAGTTAAAGCTTCCTAAATAAATACAATCTTTCAGTCTGAAAAATAAAGTTATGTGATTTATTTAGACTTTTGTTTATTTCAGTGCCCTTTCACAGACATTAACTAACCTACATAACACATTTATAGATAGAACTTCCCTCATTTTCTAGATGAGGAAATTTAGCCTCGGGGAGTTTTATCAAACTTCCACAACGTCACATAAAATGTAAGCGTCAAAGTTGATGGAAACAGATTCATTTGTTTCCAAAGCCCAAGTCCTCTTCATAATAAAACTCTCTGCCTTTTACACTATTTATGGTAGGAAGTAGTACCTTGATTTCCAATGTTTATGCAAATTGTAGAAATGGAGTGGTGTGATTTTTCTAAACTCTTCTAATGTGCCTGTTAGGTTCATATTGTCCCATAGGCTCGCATTTGTATTTTTTTCTTCTTAAACTTTTCTTGTGATCCTGGATCATAAATTTCAGTCTAACAGTTAAAGGACACAGGACTCCCAATTTTAATGCTTATTATTGGGATGTAGAAATATCTTATGTCTGTCCTTCATAAACAAGAAAAAACACTACATGTACAAATTTATTTTCTCAACAAAAATGAGTAAATTCACAAATGGGAATAAAAATCCATTATCACATTGAGGAGAGGTTTGTTCCTCTGGGATATGCAACATAATACAATTTAAAACCACAGATAAATAATAGTGACATTGGTCATTTCTTGTGGGCCTACTGTGTTTTAGGTATTATACAAAGATATGCATAACACATATGATATTATTTAAGTCTTACAATCATCCCACATGATGCACAAATACATTTTTCTCTTTCAGAAAAAAGAAACCAGACCTGACTATGGTAGGTTGAGAATTTAAACCCAGGTCCATCTGACAGTGGAACCTGTGAACAAGTCCTCATGGAAGGGGACAAAGGGTTGGGGGGCCTTACTCGTCTGCTGGAACTGAGTAGTCCATAAGTTGAAAGATGACCTTCTTGGGTGAAGTACATGTTAACAAAGTGATAACCCGCAACATAACATCCTTCATACAATTGTTATCACACAATTGCCTATAAATAGTATCCACAATCTTAGACACCTGGAAGAGAAATTCCACAGGTAAACAAGAATCTCCTGTTCCATGGTCACCTCTAAACCAAGGCATTTCTTGGATATAAGAATTCACTTTTTCTCAGAATTACCAAGGCAGCAACTAACACACAAATAAGCACTAGTAGAAAGCATATTTATATGTGTTACTACACAATGCAAAATATTCATTTGGATGAAGACTAAATCTGTGCATTTACGAATAGCAGGAAAATGCCCATTTCTTTCAAAGTTTATTTTGGGAGGGTTGAACTCATTATATAAGAAATATAAACTCAGTATAGGAAATATACATATAATTCAAGTACTTAAAGAAGAAAATCAAAATAATGGAACAGAATAGCAATGGAACTACAGTGTATACTTCAAAGAAACGTTTGAAAGTTAAAGATGATTTGAATTCACATATTGAAGGGATGAATGATGTGTTGGAGGAATGACCCAGAATGGTAAACACCAACCCATAATCTTGCAAACTCTACTCATAGGTCCCATGTTAATTTCATTTTTCCGCCTTTTTACTCATTCTTGAACAAGGAGAGTTCTAGCTGGGTCTGAAATTTGTCTCAAATCAGTGGATGTGTATTCAGTATCAAATTTAATCCACCCAGATCATCTCACTTCTTATCTTGAAAATAATCCTTTGCATTTTTTTCTTCTTAAATATTTCTTGTGATCCTGGATCATAAATTTTAGACTAACAGAGATTATAAGCTGGAAAATTAGTTAATGCAAATTTACATTACCCTGCAGTTACATCACATACCGTTCAGTTATCTGTACAACTTTCTATGGCAAACCAAAGAAAAAATTATAAATAAAATGTTAAAAAGGGCAGGGTACTTTTCCAACCACATAGGTTCCAATGTGAGCAAGAAATGAGAGATATCAAACTACTCTTTTCCATAGACCTTTTTAACTATGGGATTTAGAGCTTCTTCTAGTTGTCCTCTTCTTATTTTAAATGCACATACCTCTAAAGCAAGCCACCTATGTCACTGGGTGCTTAATTATAGAAATTTGTGCCAATTTATGTCCAGTTATAAAAATGATAGTCTGTTTCAATTTTGATGAAATATTTGATGTGTTAGGATTATTTAGAGATTATAAGCCCATATACTATATACGGAATTTAGGGGATTTTTAGGGATATTTTTAGCCTTATAACTCATGTTAGAACCCAACCCCATCTAAGACAAGAATCCACTGTGTTCAGTAGTCCAGTTGCTTGTGGGAGCTGGGGTTGGGTCATAAATTGAGGAGCCCATTTTGTTCATTTTTTTTCTGTGGTTAGAGATTTCACTGTAGCAGAGGCTAGTTTTATACATCTAGTTTTCTGTTTGGTCTCTCTTCCTCTCAGGGACTCGGTAAGGCTTCATGTCGCCTTCCTTCAAGTGCTCTTTCCCACTTCACTAGAAGAGAACTCTATTTTGTAAGATGACTTTTGCCCTTCACCTTTCCCTGTGATTGTGTTTGCCTTACAGAATGCTCCCATCTGCAGCAGCATTGAGAGTTCTATATAAAGCGTCGCCTCCCCTTTCCTGCTCTAGGAATTTGAGTAAGACTTCTCAGATTATTTTCAGTCACCTTGCACTGCCGTGTCAGGAGAGGGAGCTGGAGGTTCATTCCTCATGTCACCATCAGGGCTGGTTTCATGGGCCTGTGACCTATGTGTTTGCACAGGGCTCCATGCTGAGAAGGTACCTTTACTTTGTTTAAAGCTCTGCCACTAT
Source organism: Chlorocebus sabaeus (assembly GCF_047675955.1). Classification (NCBI taxonomy): domain Eukaryota; kingdom Metazoa; phylum Chordata; class Mammalia; order Primates; family Cercopithecidae; genus Chlorocebus; species Chlorocebus sabaeus. The sequence continues at coordinate 58,694,640 of NC_132928.1, forward strand.
CACCTTGAACTTTTAAACAATTTTATCTTTGTATTTTGTAAATCAAATCCCATGGGACAGTGGAGCAGAGGAGATACAATAAGTGAGTCTGCCATTGTTCCTATGGTCCCCTTCACATGTGGTGTTCACAAAATTCCAGGGGACCCAGGATGTGAAGCTCAATGGGAAAACAAGATAAGCATCTTATTGAAACTGTAACCTACTTTAAAAATTCCCACTTAGTCTGAAAATGACATAGAAAGAAACAGAAAGGGTAGCCCATAAATTATTTTCCTTTCAGGCTTTCCTTACTCATCAATAAGCTGAGGGTAGAGAACGTTGGTAGGATATGTGAATGATAAAAAGTGAAATTTTAGGCCGGGCGCGGTGGCTCAAGCCTGTAATCCCAGCACTTTGGGAGGCCGAGACGGGCGGATCACGAGGTCAGGAGATCGAGACCATCCTGGCTAACACGGTGAAACCCTGTCTCTACTAAAAATACAAAAAAAAACTAGCCGGGCGAGGTGGCGGGCGCCTGTAGTCCCAGCTACTCGGGAGGCTGAGGCAGGAGAATGGCGTGAACCCGGGAGGCGGAGCTTGCAGTGAGCTGAGATCGGCCACTGCACTCCAGCCTGGGTGACAGAGCAAGACTCCGTCTCAAAAAAAAAAAAAAAAAAAAAAGTGAAATTTTAGAAGTCGAGCTAGTTTTATGGAGTGTTTCCATCCTTTTGGAAAGAATTGAATACATATGCATGTGTGAGCTGTGAAACACAAATAGCATTATTTTGGTGATTCTGCACATGAGCTAAATGCTCCTATGTTTACCTTTGTAACTGGCATTGCACAATATATGTGTGGATAGTAAAATCTGCTCACGACTAAAAAATGTTCATTGTTCTTTTTGCTTAGAAAGACATTAAATAGCAAATAAAACCAGCATGAAGAATTGAGAGAGAGAGAGACTGTGGAGGAAAGGCGAATACTGCATGTGCTTACACATTTAATGACATTATTTCCTATGTTGTGAGGAAGCAGTCCTAGATTTCATTCTGCACTGAGCCCCACAAATTATGTAGCCAGCTCTACGGCAAGCTGAGGGTCTTTGAAATCTTTCCTTAAGGGATACACAGGGGATTTCTATTACAGCTATACTATTTTATTGCATTAATGTATCTCTTTAAAAATTTGAAAGCAAATATGGCAAAATATTATGATATAATATGATTGGTGGATAAGCATTCATTACCTACTCTTTAAAATTGTTCGTATGCTTGAAATATTTCACACAAAAAATCCTCAGGCCAGCATGGTGGCTCATGTCTGTGACCCTCGTGCTTTGGGAGGCCAAGGTGGGAGAGTTGTTTGAACCCAGGAATTTGAGACCAGCCTGGGCAACATAGCAAGACCTCCATCTTTACAAAAATTCATTTAAAAAGTTAGCTGGGTGTGGTGGTACATGCCTGTAGTCCCAGCTGCTTAGGAGGAGGCTGAGGTGGGAGGATTGCTTAAGCCCAGGAGTTTGAGGCTGCCATGAGCCAAGGTTTCACCACTGCACTCCAGCCTGAGCCACAGAACAAGACCCTATCTCTAAGTAAAATTAAAAAAACCTAAAGCCTCATTATATTAAAGTGATATAATGAACAATGACAAGAAGTACATATAAAAAGAAGTGGACATACAACAAAGGCAAAAATGCACATTAGAGAGTAAACCCTGTGCTCTCCTGTTTATTGTCAAGTATCTTACCATGGTGACCTTCTCGGCATGAAATTCCAGAGTAAATTTCAGTATGGATGCTGCATCAGATGCGATTTTATCATCAGGTGAAGAGAGTTTCATCAGGAGACTCCACACAAAGTCAGTCAGCAGGGAAGGCAGTAAGGTTTGCCCTACTCTCTGCAACCACAAAGGATAGTCATGACCTCAGGGCTTACTCACACCAACATAAGACAGCTAAACTCAGACATGGTGGCAGATGCTCAAGAGCCAGGCAGGGCCACAAGACTTCCATGGTCCATATACATCTCTCATTGGAGTCTCCTTCCTCCATGAAAAAATATTAAAAATTATATTTTACAACAATGTTGGTACAAAAATGACTATAATCCAAGTGAAATTATATTTAATTTTTTTCTTCCGATTTTAAAGCAATTCAGCTATTCAGATATTATCATGAATTTCTTCAGTTTTGGAAATGAGTTTACTCAGATCAGAAACAAGTATGAAGAAAGCAGAAGATGCAGGAGGGGACAGGGTGAGGAAGTCAAGTGAACTCAAAGGCATGGACTTTCCTCTTTTACAGAAAGGGATCAGGAAGCAGAAAGAAATAAAAGGCCTTTATGTCCATGATCGAGGTGCAAGAACTACAATTCAAATAATCCCTTGTTAAAGTTAGAGGACTCTCCGTGGATTGTAAAATTTGAACAAAATCACATTGATTATAGATTTCTCAATTAAAGAAAGATAAACGAGCCAAATTTTCTCCTTTTGCCTTTATACGGGGGACAAATAGTCATTCTCCCAAGTACAGAGGATACCCAATCTCACCAATAAAAGTTTTTCTGCACTGTCTTTAAAGGGATGGAGTATTGCTTTTTGGTCATAAGGCAGAACTAAGACTAAGGTCTGAGTGAGAAGTGATGACCACTAGCGCCTTTCCCACTGGGCAGAGGGGTGACGGATGGGAATCTTGGAAAGCTATGGAAGAAAATTAGAGGAGATTAACCAAGGATTGGAGAGGTGGGATGAATATCATAAATAGTTTGCCACACTTTAAGAAAGCCATATTTAACTCTATGACACTGGATTTTTTTTTAAAATGGTGGAAGGCAGAATATTCTCTTTTTGAATATTTGCTTGCTCAACAAAAAATTTACTTTAGTATCTATCTAAAAAGTTGTAGAAGAAGCAATTCCCAGTGAAACTTAGAGCCAGTGTTAGAAGTTTCTGTCATGTACAGGTGAAGGTGTGATAGTTGATTATATAAAATGATAGGTTTGCTTTGTAAAATATTATCTACACGTAACTCTCCAGAAATACACCAATCACACAGGATCAGCTGGGCTCTTCAGAGGTCATTTTTATCTCCCCCTGCTTCTTACTGCTACACTGTTACACCATGTTATTACATGTTCTTGATGCCACTTGCTTGAATGTTTGCATAATATACTATTAACTTAACAGTCCACAGATTTTCATTTGTTCCTCTATGTTTGGCATATACTTTAAAAAATCTGTGAAGAAGCTCTCACAAATAGTGGTATTGTTTTGAGTTATTTCTTTCTATAAATTCCCATGAATGAGACTACTAGTTTATTTGGTATGAACATATGTGTGTGTGTGTGTGTGTGTGTGTGTGTGTGTGTGTGTGTATTTTAGTTAATGACACTTTGTGGCTCTCTGTGGATCCTTTGCAAAACAGTGTCCCCTCTTACAACCAACTACTATATAAAACGAGAGTGCCATGGTTTGGGAATTGTTTTTCGTTTTGTTTTTCTATCCAGCCTTCCCATTTAATGGTAGTTTGCTTCCAGCTTCCATGGTTAGCAACCTTGCTGCTTCTACCCCTATTTGCATGCTTTGAACTTTGTCTTTGGCTATGGTCCTCTTGGTCTTGTTTCTACAATCTTGTATTCTCTCAATTTACCTATTCCATCTACTACTGGAAGTCCCAGCTCCAGGTTTTCCAGCTACTGCTCCTGCATGTAGTGCTGGACTTGCTTTGGTCTCACAATTGGGAAATGAGTAACAGGTCATGAACACAAGGACCCAGGGCACCTCCCCCAAGCCCAAGGATTTTTATGTCTGATGGATATTAAACTCCGATGAGCAAGGACACCAACCTAGAGGCTGTGATGATAAGTTTCATGAACAGCTTAGAAGAGACCCCAACAGACTGCTGGTCCTAGGTTCACTAGCCCAGTCATGGTACTCAGGATTTCAATTCCAGGATACTGAAGTGGAGGATGGAAGAATGAGGGAAGATTTGCTAGTAAACTTAAACAGATGCCTGGTTTCTTTATGTAAATGAACATGGTCAACCAGGCTTGAAAATTTTGAGAGGAGGTGGGAAAGAATAACTTTTGGTTTTGGAAAGATGTACCATAGGGCTTCTACATATTTAAGACATCTATGCAGTATTTTTGACCATATCATGTTAGATGTATTGCTTCTGTGTATCCTCAGCCTCCCACAATTCCACCCATCTCAGCCATGCAAGAAGACACTGCCTTATACATGTAGTTTTAAGAGGAACCCCTAGGTCCTCCTACCCCAAGAGATGAGCTGGCCTAAAGGGCTTCCCCAAAAGTTTTGCTGAGCCACTGGCTCAATGCGTGTGGATGGAAGGTGCTGGAAAGCCCAGCCTGGGCTCCAGTGCTGTGCAACTTCTGGAGCCTATGACGAAACCTATCTGGAAGGTGCTGGAAAGCCCAGCCTGGGCCCCAGTGCTGTGCAACTTCTGGAGCCTATGGCTAAACCTATGTAGTTTGAATAAGGTGAGGGAGCATATATAGCTATAGAGCCTCACGGTTCTCCCAAGGGTTGAGACAGTGTAAACACAACTAACTTGGTACTGAGATTTATCATGTAGGCTTTTTAAATTTTTATTTCTCATTTAATAACATTTTTAAACAAAATCAAAATCACAGTGTCATTATGTTTGCAGAGTAAATTATGATAGTATTGGAAAGTCTGTTAACTGCTTTGTTAATTTTTCTAAGTAAGCAGAAATTCTCCATTTTTAGTGAACTATTTGTTGGCCAAACAAAAAGAAGTGTAACTAGGAAAACCTCATTTGCTTTCTATAAGGATTAAGTAATACAAATTACTATATTTGGGAATAATTGGCATAATTATTAATAGAGATGAAAGTCAGAAAACCAAATGGTCTATAATCATTTACATTTTACCGCACTGAGTTTAAAAAAAATGAAAAACTACTAACAACATAAACTTTGTTCAAATAAATTGCTACTAAGAGTAATAATACATATAAACAAAAGCCCTTGGCAAAAGTGGGGGCTAAATTACCCGAGCAATTTTGCTTTTGTCTTGTCGAAACTCCTTGGGTAGAAATTCTACATCAGAAGAAGGAAACTGGAGGCTGTAACTTTTATCGTTTGTAGGCTTATTTGTTCTAATATCCGCTGTGTTAAGAAAAATAGTTTAAGGTTATTTGATCACTGGTTTGTTCTATGACATTACTATTTCCAATTTTCTTTTCCTGCCCAGTTCGGGAGATCTGATGTTTTCTGAATATTTAACTCTCTGCTCATAGTTTAGTCTCATAAAATATTATGGCACTCACACAGAATTCATAAAGTGTTTAAGAGAGTCCATGTGACATATGAATGAAGGACAAATACTTTTAATAATAGCCTGACAAGATAACAAATACATATAGACCATCAAATTCATGGTTCAGTGTGCTGGAAAAGCTAATGCTAAGCTGGAGGATCTATTGGCAGGGAGAGTAGACTCAGGCATCTGAAATGAGCTGAGTGGTAGACCAGAGAATCCAGAAGTGCTCAGGAAAAACTTCAGGTGCAGAAAATTTCAGTTCCAGAGAAGGTGAGCTTTAAATGATTTTGTTTGTTTTTAAATAGCTCTATAGAGATATAATTGACATTTATTTCCTGATTTTGTTTTTGTTTTTTGTTTTTTTTGAGCCAGGATCTTGCTCTGTCACCCAGGCTGAAGTCCAGTGGTAAAAACAGAGTTCACTGGAGGCTTGACCTCCTGGGCTCAAGTGATCTTCTCACCTCAGCCTTCCCAGTAACTGGGATTGCAGGCACATGCCACAGTGCCCAGCTAATTAAAAATACACATATTTTGTAGAGATAGGGTCACACTATGTTGCCCAGGCTGGTCTCCAACTCCTGGGCTCAAGTAATCTGCCCGCCCAGGCCTCCCAAATTGCTGGGATTACAGGTGTGAGCCACCATGCCCAGCCCATATAACATATCTAAGGTGAACAACTTGATAAGTTTTTGTGTATCTATAAACTCAATAATAATAAACCACAAGAAAAAAAATGAACATATCTATTGCCTCCAAAAGTTTCCTCATGCCCTTTTGTAATCCCTCACACTTACTCCCTGTACCCATCCTCTGACTCCAAGTCAACCACTGATCCACTTCCTGTCATCTGCTCTCTGTCAAGTTGGTACTTTGTAATTTTATATAAGTGGATCATACAGTATGCACTCTTTTTGGGGGGTGGAGGGGGGTTGGCTTCTTTCACTCAGCAAAACTACTGAGATTCATCCATGTTTTTGTACATATTAATAGTTTGTTCCTTTTTACAGTGAATAATACTATTCTATTACATGTACATACCCAAATCTCTTTATCTATTTGCCTGTTAATGGACATTTAATTTGTTTCTGGTTTGAGGCTATTACAAATAATGGTGTTATGAACATTCATGTACCAGTAAGTATTTGTATGAACTACTTTCATTTTTCTCAGGTAAATATGAAGTTGTGGAATGACTGAATCATATGATAGCTATATGTTTATCTTTTTAGGATAGTGCCAAATTATTTTCTGACGTTGTTATACTATTTTACAGTTTGCCCACAAGGTATGTGAGCTCGAGTGACTATACATCCTTAATAACACATGGTAGAATCAGTCTTTTCAGTTTTATAAATTCTAATGGGTGTGTAGTGGCATCTCATTATAGTTTTAATTTACATTTCTTTAATAAGTATATATAGAACGTTATTTGATTTGCTTCTTTGCTACGTGTTCTTCTTTGGTAAAATGGCTATTTAAATCCATTTTTGTTTTTTAATTTGGTTGTCTTTTTTCTTAGAGAGATTTTTTTTTATTTCTTCTAAAAAAAGGGGGGTGGATACATGTGCAGAATGTGCAGGTTTATTACATAGGTACACGTGTGCCATGGTGGTTTGCTGCACCTAGTGACCCACCCTCTAAGTTCCTTGCCCTCACCCCCCACCCCCCACCCCCAACAGGCCCTGGTGTTTGTTGTTCCCCTCTCTGTGTCCATGTGTTCTCAATGCTCAACTCCCACTTAAGAGTGAGAACACGTGGTATTTGGTTTTCTGTTCCTGTGCTAGTTTGCTGAAGATGATGGCTTCCAGCTTCATCCATCTCCCTGCAAAGGACATGATCTCATTCCTTTCTTTGCCTGCATACTACTCCAGTGTATATATGCACCACATTTTTTTTGTCCAGTCTATCATGGATAGGCATTTGGGTTGGTTCCATGTCTTTGTCATTATAAACAGTGCTGCAGTAAACATATGTGTGCACATGTCTTTATAGTAGAATGATTTATATTCCTTTGGGTATATACCTAGTAATGGGATTGCTGGTCAAATGGTATTCTGGCTCTAGAACCTTGAGGAATTGCCATACTGTTTTCCACAATGGTTGAATTAATTTACATTCCCACCAACAGTGTAAAAGCGTTCCTATTGCTCCACATCCTCTCCGGCATCTATTGTTTCCTGACTTTTGAATAATCACCATTCTGACTGGTATGAGATGTTATCTCATTGTGGTTTTAATTTGCATTTATCTGATGATCAGTGATGGTGAGGTTTTCTTCATATGTCTGTTAGCTGTGTAAATGTCTTCTTTTGAGAAGTCTCCGCTCATATCCTTTGCCCACTTTTTGATGGCGTTGTTTGTTTTTTTCTTGTAAATTTGTTTAAGTTCCCTGTAAATTCTGCATATTAGACCTCTATCAGATGGATAGATTGCAAACATTTTCTCCCATTCTGTAAGTTGCCTGTTCATTCTGACAGTATTTTCTTTTGGTGTGCAGAAGCTCTTTAGTTGAATTAGATCCCATTTGTAAATTTGGGCTTTTCTTGCAATTCCTTTTGGTGTTTTATTCATGAAGTCTTTTCCCATGCTTATGTCCTGAATAGTATTGCCTACATTTTCTTCTAGGGTTTTCATGGTTTTGAGTTTTACATTTAAGTCTTAATCCATTTTGAGTTAATTTTTGTATAAGGTGTAAGAAAGGGGTCCAGTTTCAGTTTTCTGCGTATGGCTAGCCAGTTTTTCAAGCACCATTTATTAAATAGGGAATTCTTTCCCCATTACTTGTTTTTGTCAGCTTTGTCAAAGGTCAGATAGTTGTGGATGTGTAGTGTTATTTCTGAGGTCTCTATTGTGTTCCATTTGTCTATATTTCTGTTTTGGTACCAGTGCCATGTTGTTTTGGTTACTGTAGCCTTGTAGTATAGTTTGAAGTCAGGTAGCATGATGCCTTCAGCTTTCTTCTTTTTGCTTAGGATTGTCTTGGCTGTACGGGGCCTTTTTTGATTCCATATGAAATTTAAAATGGTTTTTTTTAATCATGTGAAGAATGTCAATGGTAGTTTGATAGGAATAGCATTGAATCTATAAATTACTTTAGGCAGTATGGCCATTTTTACAATATTGATTCTTTCTATCCATAAGGATGGAATGTTTTTCCATTTGTTTATGTCCTCTCTTATTTCCTTGAGCAGTGGTTTTCAGCTCTCCTTGAAGAGATCCGTCACATCCCTTGTTAGCTGTATTCCTAGGTATTTTATTCTCTTTGTAGCAATTGTAAATGGGAGTCCACTCATGATTTGGCTCTTTGCTTGCCTATTGTTGGTGTAAAGGAATGCTTGTGATTTCTGCACATTGATTTTGTATTCTGAGACTTTGCTAAAGTTGCTTATCAGTTCAAGAAGTTTGTGGACTGAGATGATGGGGTTTTCTAAATATAAAATCATGTAATCTGTAAATAGAGATGACTTCCTCTCTTCCTCTTACAGAGTTTTGAGTGTCCTTTATGAACTTTGAATATGGGTCTTTTATCAGATATGTAGTTTGAAAATATTTTCTCCCAGTCTGTGGCTTAACTATTAACCGTATCTTTCAAAGAGCAGAGATACCTAATTTATCATTTATTTTCATTTATACTTTGATTACTGTATCTAAGAAATCTTTACCTAATCCAAGGCCCCCAAATTTCTTTGAGTTTTATAGTTGTAGATTTTACATTTAGTTCTATTACTCACTTTGGGTTAATTTTTGAATATGTATGAAGTATGAATCAAAGTTTTTCTGCCTATAAATATTCATTTTTTCCAAACACAATTTATTGAAAAGTTTGTGCTCACTCCTTTAAATTGCCTTTGAAACTTCATAAAAAATCAGCTGACTATATATATGGATTTATTTCTGGACTCTCAATTCTATTTTGCACAATGTTGAATAGAATAGAAGTAGTGATAGTGCACATTCTTGTCTTGTTTCTGATGTTTCAGGGAAATCATTCAGTATTTTACCATTACGTGCAGACATACCTCAAAAGATACTATAGGTTTGGTTTCAGATCATTGCAATAAAGTGATTATCACAATAAATTAACCCACATTAATTTTGTTGGTTTCCCAATGCCTATAGAATGTATGTTTACACTATGCTGTATTCTAGTAAGTATGCAATAGCATTATGTCTAAAAACATACATATCTTACTTAAAAACATTTTATTGCTACAAAATGCTAACAATCATTTAAGTTTTCACTGAACAGGTTCTCCTGGCTTGGATCTCCAGCAATCCCTCACCAACGCTATTGAGCCAGTAGCATCCCTGCAACTCTCTGGGACAGAGTTCCCTGGGAGGGCGAGTTGCCATCTTTGCTGTCTTATAACCCTTACTGTCTCCAGGCTCTTGAGAGTCTGTGGGGACCAAAGACTGGTCTGAATTCCCAGCACAGAGCATTCCCGACATGAAAAAGTGGCTGGGCTATTTTCCACACAGGTCTCAGTCCTTCTCCTCACTGGACATGGTCTCTTGACCTTGGACTCCAGCACAACCACCCTGCCCCCACCTGACCCTTCAATCAGAGGCAGCCCAGCATTTCTCTGAGTAGAAAATCCCAGAGTCAACCCACAACACCTCCACCACTGCAATTGCCGTGGTACTCCCCTAACAGCCCTTGGGCTGGGGGAAGGAACAAAGGGCCTAGTCACTATGTGGGCACCTCCAACACACTCCAGCCACAGGAGGAAAAGGAGTCTAACCCTTATTCCCTGGAAATACCCAACCCCCACTCCTCACCAGGCAGGGCCCCTGGCTCATAACTGCAGAATGGTCACCCACAACCATGACTGAGCATATCCATTGGTAAGTGGCCTGGAGTCTCCCTGGAGAAAGGCTCCCAGAGGTATTTGACAGCCCCTCTGCCATTGCCACAGCAGAGTTCTATCCCTGCTGCCCTCAATTTGGGGAAGAAATGAGCCTGAGGGCTACACCAGAGCTTACAGCACACCACAGTCACCATAGGGAGAGGAGACCAATCTTTCCACCTGGAGAGTCCTTGAACCCCTGCTCTCCAACAAGCACAACCCCAAGCTCATATCAGCAATTTAGGTGTCCTACCCTACTGGCTGAACAATCTCAGTAACAGCAGCTCTGTGTTTCTTGGAAGTAGAGCTCATGGGAGCAACTGAAAACTCCTCTACCACTGCCTCTGCAGTGGTACTACCCTTGGACTAAAGAAGGAGCAAAGACTGTAAGTACCTAATCTGCACCTTCGGCAAGCTACAATCAACCCAAAGAGAGGGGGCCAGTCTGTCTCCCAAGGGTTCTACTTGATGCTCCCTGCTCATCACCAGGCCGGGAACTCCTAGCTTAACCCACAGTACAGACCTTCAATCCTGGGTTGATTACACTGAGCAATTACTGACCTGCATCTCTCTGGTGTGGAGCCTCCAGAAGTCAAGCAAAAGACTGTTGGCCACAATCACTGCTGAGGTTCCTTTCTCTGCTGCCTCCAAGTTAGGGAGGAAACATAAACCTTGAAATCACCCCAGAGTTGTGATAGGCATCCCGGAGGTGCCAAGCCATGATCTATAGCCAACACTCAAGTGGGAAAGGAGCCCATGGTTTCAGGGTACTGAGAAGGAGCATAGCTGCTACTGTAAGGAAATATAGGGGAGCCACAACTGAGCAAGAGTCTACCAACTGACCACTGTGCCTAAGTGCCATTCACCAGATCACACCCTAAAGCTTCAACACCAAAATATCTCACTAACATACCCTACCATGAAACCAAAGATGAGAAGTCAGATACAAATACAGACCCTGCACAAGGCTCAGCCCTGTGAAGACATCCCGAAAAGAAGTCTGCTGACTATACTCAATCTCCACTGCAGTTAAAGGAATACCCTCATGCAGAGCTGAGAAAGAACCAGTAACTCAAAGAGCTAGAGTGTTTTATGTCCTCCAGATGACTGAAATAGTTCTCCAACAAGGGTTCTTAATCAGTTTGGATTGATGGAAATGACAGAAATATAATTCAGAATATGGCTAGGGATGAAGATTACTGAGATTCAGGAGAATAGCAAAACCCAATCAAGGAAACTAAGATTCACAATAAAATGATACAGGAGCTGACAGATGAAATAGCCAGATTAAAAAAACCTAACTGGCCCAATAGAGCTGAAAAACACACTACATAATTTCACAATGCAAATGCAAGTATTAACAGCAGAATAGACCAAACTGAGGAAAAATATCATGAAACTTGAAGCCTGGCTCTCAGAATTAAGGTAGTCAGAAAAAAAACAAACAAACAAACAACAACAACAACAACAACAAAAAAATCAGAAAATAGAATGTAAAGTAAAGAACAAAACCTCCAGGAAATACAAGATTATATAAAGAGGACAATTTTATGTGTTATCCCTGCTATAGATGGGGAGAAAGCAAACAACTTGGAAAACATTTCAGGATTTCATCCATGAAAACTTCCCCAACTTTGCTAGAGAGGTCAACAGTCAAATTCAGGAAATACAGACAATCCCTGCACAATTCTACATCCCCAAAACACATAATCGTCAGATTCTCCAAGGTCAAAATGAGAAAAGAAAAAATGTTTTCATTTTTTGATATGCCTCAGCTTCCTGAGTAGCTGGGATTACAGGCATACACCACCATGCTTGACTAATTTTTGTATTTTTAGTAGAGACGAGGTTTGACCATGTCGGCCAGGCTGTTCTCAAACTCCTGACCTCAATTGATCCACCCACCTCAGCTTCCCAAAGTGCTGGGATTATAGGTATGAGCCAGCATGCCTGGCCTCAACATTCTTAAAAAAAAAAAAAAAAATTCCAACCAAGAATTTCATATCTGGCTCAGCTAAACTTCCTAAGTGAAGGAGAAATAAGATCCTTTTTAGATAAGCAAATGCCAAAGAAATTCATTACCACTGATCTGCCTGATAAGAGCTCCTGAAAAGAACACTAAATATGGAAAGGAAAGACCAGTACTAGTCACAGCAAAAACACACTGAAGTACACAGACCAGTAATACATAAAGCAATCACATGAACAAGTCTGCATAATTAATCAGCTAACATCATGACAGGATCAAATTCATAAATAACACTAACCTTGAAGGTAAATGGGCTAAATGCTCCAATTAAAAGGCACAGAGTGGCAAGCTTAATAAAGAATAAAGATGCAATGGTATGCTGTCTTCAAGAGACCCATGTCACATGTAATGACACTTACAGGTTCAAAATAAAGGAATGGAGAAACCCTACCAAGCAAATGGAAAACAGAAAAAGGCTGGGGTTACAATCCTAATCTCAGGCAAAACAAGACTTTAAGCCAGCAAAGATCAAAAAAGACAAAAAGGGCATTTACATAAATGGTAAAGGATTCAATTCAATGGGAAGACCTAACCATCCTAAATAAATATGCACCCAACACAGGAGCACCCAGATTCATACAGCAAGTTCTTAGAGATCTTCAAAGAAACTTAGACTCCCACACAATAATAGTGAGAGATTTCAACATCCCACACAATAATAGTGGGAGTCTTCAATATCCTGCTGACAGTATTAGACAGATCATTGAGGCAAAAAAGGTTACAATCTTAAGTGAAATAACTCAAAACAGAAAGTCAGATACCACAGGTTCTCACTACATAATGTGTACACATGGGCATACAGAGCATATTAATAGACATCAGAGACTCATAAAGGTAGGAAGATGAAAGGTAGGGTGAGGGATGAGAAAGGACCTAATGGGTAAAATGTACACTATTTAGGTGATGCTTACTAGTCAATATATCCAAGCAACAAATCAGCATTTGTGCCCCCTAAATCTATTCAAAAAAATTATTATGTCCCCCTAATTAATTGATCCCTTTATCATTATGAAATGACTTTTTTTTTCCCTTGGAGGCATTCTTATCTCTAAAATATATCTTTTTATAGCAATATAATGTAGCCACTCCAATTTTCTTTTTATTATTGTTAACATATCATTTTCTAACGTTTAACATTTAATTCATGTGTGTTTTATATTTAAAGTGAGTTTCTTGTAGGCAGCATATAGTTGAGGCTTGCTTTTTATTCAGTCTGACAATCTCTGTCTTTTTACTTGGGATATTTAGAATATTTATATTTATTATGATTGGGTTAAAAATTTTTCTTGATTTTTTTTTACTATTTTTTCTTATTTTTTTTTTCTATTCTTTTTGCTTCATTTTAAATTATTTTCCATGATTCCATTTTAGCTCCATTTTGGCTTATTATATATAACTTTTTGCTATGTTATCTTAGTGGTGGCTTTAGGGTTTAGATGATACATCCTTAACTTATTACAGTTTACTTTCAAGTGTTATTTTATAACTTTGGGCATAGGAGAAGAATTTTAAAACACATTTATACATTTTCCCCTTTAAGTTTTTGTGTTATTGTTTTTATACTTTACTTTTGTTATTATTTTTGCTTTAAAGAGTTGGCTATCATTTAAAGAGATTTAAATAAGAGAGAGAAATGAATATTTATCTATATTGTTGAAGTTTTCCAGTGCTCTTCATTCCTTTTTGTAGATCTAGATTTTCATCTGGTATAATTTCCTTTTCTAAAAGAATTTTCTTTAACATTTTTTGCAGTTAAAGATCTGATGGTAATTAATTCTAGCAACTCTTGTATATCTAAAATGTCTTTATTTTATTTTTTTTGAAAGATATTTCTACTCATTTAAGGATTCTAGATTGACATTTTTTTTTTCTTTTCTGTATTTTATGATGTTGGCTTCATTGCCTATAACTTGTGTCATTTCTGATGAGAAATCTGCTGGCATCCTTACCTTTGTTTCTCTATATGTAATGTCCTTTTTCCTCTTTGGCTCGTTTTAAGATTTTTTTCTTTATCACTTGTAAGCAATTTAATTATGATGTGCCTTTATGTTCTTTTCTTCACATTTCCTGTTCTCTACCATGCTTTTCGGTGTGTGAGTTTATAGCTTTTATTACACTCGAAAATTTTTCAGTCATTATTCTTTAATTTGTTTTTCTGTCCTAACTTTCTCACTTTCAGAGACTCAAATAAGATATGTATTAAGCTCTTCAGAGACTCAAATTAGACATGCCTCATAGTTCATTGATGCTCTATTTGTCTCAGTTGTTTATTTTTCTGTTTAAATTTTGATAATTACTATTACTATGTCTGCAAGCTCATGAATCTTTTCTTCTGCAATGTTGTTGTTAATCCATGCCAGAGAATTTTTCTTCTCAGATACTGTCATTTTTATCTCCAGAGGTTCAATATAGGTCTTTTAGGAGTTTTTCTATGTCTCTACTTAAGATGTTTTTATCTTCTAATTCCTTAAATAAGTGGAATATAGTTATAATAATTCTTTTAATGTCACACTCTACTCATTCTATCATTTGTGCCTTTTCTCTATTGCCCAGGCTGGAGTGCAGTGGCGCGATCCTGGCTCACTGCAACCTCCGCCTCGCAGGTTCAAGCAATTCTCCTGTCTCAGCCTGAGTAGCTGGGATTACAGGCACATACCACCACGCCCAGCTAATTTTGTATTTTTAGTAGAGATGGGATTTCACCATTTTAACCAGGCTGATCATGAACTCCTGACCTCAGGTGATCTGCCCGCCTCAGCCTCTAAAAGTGCTAGGATTACAGGCGTGAACCACCATGCCCGGCCTAATAATTTTTTTTTTAATTGGATTTCAGACATGTTCATTTTAACTTGTTGAGTGCAGGAATTTTTTTATTTCTAGGGGTATTCTTCAGCTTTGTTTTGGTAAATAATTAAAATATTTGGAGACAGTGATACTTTTAGGTCTTGTTTTTAGGCCTTTTTAGGTAGCATTAAAACAGTTTGGTCTGGGGATGATTTTTTTTCTCCTAATGAGACAAAACCCATCTAAGTACTCTACCTCAGTACTTGTGAATTATAAGCTTTTAAATTCTGGCTTACAGGCATAGGTATTATCACCAGCCTTTGTTGAGCACTGGATCTTTTTCTATAATCATTTTTGTTGTTTCCCACCCTTCGAACTCAGGCAGTTTACTCACATGCATATTCTCATTAGTACTCAGCTAAATACTTAAAGGGGGCTCTCTTTAGATCTCTGCAGATCTCGAGTTTGTGCGTTTGTGCGTGTGTGTGTGTGTGTGTATGTGTGTGCATGTACTCATGTACCCCGTTCTGGTACCCTGGCCTTTCAACTCTAGCTATTGACCTATCTGGACTCCCATTTCTTTTTAACTTGATGAGACCACTGGCTTATCTCTTTTTGTGTTGGCTCTTAGAAATGTACTCTAGGTGGTAAGCTTAGGCAATTACAAACCCCACATCATTTGTTCTTACCTTCTCATCTTTCAAGAGTCATTGTCCTTTGTTATTTAACGTCCAATGAATTGAAAATTATATGTGTGTGTGTGTGTGTGTGGGTGTAACACACACACACACACATATATATATATATTTTTTTTTTTGAGACGGAGTTCCGCTCTGTTACCGCTCTGTCACCCAAGCTGGAGTGCAGTGGTGTGATCTTGGCTCACTGCAAGCTCTGCCTCCCGGATTCATGTCATTCTCCTACCTCAGCCTCCTGAGTAGCTGGGACTACAGGCACCTGCCACCATGCCCGGCTAATTTTTTGTATTTTTTAGTAGAGATGGGGTTTCACTGTGTTAGCCAGAATAGTCTCAATCTCCTGACTTCGTGATCCACCCTCCTTGGCCTTCCAAAGTGCTGGGATTACAGGCGTGAGCCACTGCGCCTGGCCAAAAACTATATATATATTAAGTTTGCTTATTATAGGAGGGTAAATAGAGTAAGTCTGTTCTCTGTTATTACATCCTGGACAGAAGCAGAGGCATAGGCTCCATAGACAGAGGCTCCACCCCTTGCAAATATACAAATATTTTTAAGCTTTGTTCTAAAATGCAATTAAATTACTTGAGATAGTTTAATACTTTCAAGTCTTGCTTTTATGTTTCATTAGAAAAGTCATAGCAATATTTATTTTAATCCTAGGCTGATTTTTCTCCACCATTGAAGCAAGAATCTTCTGAGTAGTCTATCAGATGCTCAATTAGATAGAAAAAAATACCTCATTTTAAAAGTCTCATTGGTAAACTCTCTCCTTCTCCATCCTTCCCGGTTCCACCCAGCATTCCTCTCCCCACCATTAATACTCAAGTAATCTAAGAACAGTAGTTTATAAATCTTGAAGAACCAACCACACTATTACCAGAATTTCTTGACAATGTGAAAAAGATTCAAAGATACATTTTAGAAAGTATAGCTATGACTCTTGGGACAGGATTTAGAAATTAACAGACATAGAGCCTTCCCAGGACCCATAAATTACATAACGAGGGACATATTCTTAGTAATCCTGAGAAAAGATGGTGAACCATTCTTACCATTCTGACACTGTGCAATGTAGAGGAGGTGACACATTCCCAATGACGCTTGTTGTACAATCGAGGGATCTTCATGAGAACACAAAAGAGACAGCTCTGCTGCCAGGAGACCCAAACATGGAGCATCAACACTTGTCTAATGGAGAAACAAAGGAGAATATTCATTTGCTATGCATAGCCAACATGAAAATGTCTGCATGCATCTGATCCTGTTATAAATCAGACTAGGATTCTAAGATAAGCTTCAGAGTTTACAATATCTGTAATCAAATCCTGGCCCCGTTACTGACTCTCAATTTCCTCATCTGTGAAATGAAGATAATAAATTCCACTTTGTAACAGTTATTGTGGAGAGTAAGGGGTAACACTGATGACAAGAAGAAAAAAATCCTAGCAAAGTACTTGGAAATAATGGTGACTCAACTAATGTTAGTTTCTGTGCCATGAAGTGGGTAGCCTTTGTGGGTAGCAAATTCCCAGGACATGGAAAAGTAAGGTAGGATGTGTATTTCCAAAACCTTTAGTGCTTCCTTCTCCACATACGGAACACTATAAGTCACTGAGGAGGTATGCCACTTTTCCTCTTGAAGTTGTTCCGATTCCTCTCAGGGAAATTCATTTTTAAAAATGCACTTGCTTTTGATGTCAAAGCTACTACCAAAATATTTCTGTATTTCCTTCTACAACTTCTTCAACACTTTGACTAATCAAATATTTAGATTTTCATCTTAATGGACCTGTTTGGCTAGAGAATATCCACATAGAGAAGGAAGTAGAGATAGAAAAGAGGAAAGATAGAAAAGGCATTTGCTTTTATGAAATTATGGGTGCCCTTTACCAATTGTGTGTGTCTTTTTTAAAACAAAGAAGGGCTCTGATTAAATGTAGATTTGGCGAACTAGCAGCATGGCTTGCAGATAGTTCTTGCCCCCAAGACAAGTGATTACTTTTCCTAGGTAGAGGCTTTGATGATTGGAGCAATTGTTGATGGTAAATTCCAGAGGGATCGCAAGGCCTGTTTCTGTTGACCTTTTTCATGCCCCATTTTCCCTGCCCTTTACGTGACTTACCTCACCACTTCCTGCCCACTCTGTCTCTCTCTCTCACACACACACACAGAAATTCCTAAGGAAGAAATATGAAGTGGCCTGGGTCATCTGGGTCATGGGCCAAGGCCATAATTGAATTGTGATGTGGGGAGTGAAGGTCTCAGTAGGAGAACAGAGATTATAAATATCTTTTTATCCGTGGATATTCTGCTTGTATTCTTTTCCACCCGTACAAAGACTGGCCTGGTCCTTCCCCTTTTAGGAGCTCTGTGGCTTTGGAGAGTCTGGGAGCAGACAGTAGCAGCTGCCTCTGCTCTAGGCCCTAGGGAGAAATGCTCTCTTTCCCTGGAAGTTCTTTTCTTTGGGTTTATATTCCAAGGTTTTTTTTCCCCCACTCGATGGCAAGATCTTAAAAACCATCGTTGTGTATGGGCATGAGAAAAAGGAGCAAGTTTTCTCTCTCTACTGGGCATGAGAGAAGAGTAGTACTTCTCACAGCTTAACTCACTGAAGCTGAGCACCACTTACAGGGGACTGGCCTCACAGTCATCTTATATTACAGGTTTTGCCTCAAATGTCCTCCCTGATTATCCCTGCTCAGGAACTTGTTAAATGTGTAGTTCTTAGTGGATGTTTTTGTAAATGAAACTCCTAGTGGTTTCCTTCTCTTCTGTTTGCCAGTTAGGATGTATCTAACTGTATATGTTAGGTGGATGCCTCTAGCAGAGTATGTGTGGTCGTGCCTAAATTGCATTTCCACTTACTGTCACCAACTAAAAAGGCATGTTTAGGGAGTGGGACATGACCCAAGGTAGGCCGAGAGAGGAGTAAGGCAGCGTGGATCATGGAGCACACTGATATATATCCTGCGCAGCCATTCAGAAGCGTGACAACCACAGCTACCCTTCCTCTAAGACAAGACTTTGAGAGCTTTCAATATGATATATCCTGGCTTTATAGAAAATCTACCCAAGTACTAAAAAGAAGCAAATATTTAAAAAATGGAGAAAAGTAGCTTCTCGATATTCACTCCTAAACCTAAGTATTCTTGCTTAGTTTTCTGGCCCTTTTAACTGTGCCCTTTCTTTGTAGATCTGGCCTCTCCAGTCGCTTGTCTGAACAATAATGATAGTTTTAAGTGATAGGTTCCAGAAGCAACCACTTCCATGGTTTTCAGCTGCTTCTTCTGGAAGTTATCCCTGTTTCTATAAACAATGCACCTTCACTTCTAACATCCGTTTGAGACATTGTCTGTCTCAACTCCATTCTTCCACTTCCCCACAATTCTCTCAATAGAGAACATTACTCATCATAGTATATTATTTTTAATTCTTCTACTTTTGTGTTTTACTACTATATTAATACTTTTATTTTTTGTTTCATAGAACAGAAAAACAGAATAGGAATATAACAGGATAAAATGTAATAACAGAATAGGAACATAAGTAGAATCATCCAGAATATAGCCTTTTGTGCCTGGCTTCTTTCACTTAGTGTAATGTTTTCAAGGTTTATGCATGTTGTAGCATGTATACAACTTTATATCTTTTTATGAGTAGATAATATGCCATATGAGTATGTTACATTTTACTTGTTCATTTGCCTGTTGATGGACATTTAGATTGCCCTTTTCAGCTATTGTGAATTTTGCTGCAATGAACACTTTGTATATGTTTTTGTTTGAACAACTGTTAAATTCTTTTAGGTATATACTTAATATTTCTGTGTCAAATGGCAATTCTATGTTTGACTTGTTGGAGAACCACTAAACTGTTCTCTGCACTTTAATTTTTGCACTTTTGAGCTCGTAGCATTTACATTGTGTTCAGTAACTCATTTAAGTTTTTCTGTGCTGGGTTTATAGATTAATTCTAAAAGTTAAAAATCAATAATATGGTCTCACCATGACTAGGTAAAATTACTCAATGTATAGGCCAAGCTCACTTTAGTTATATTTCCTTTTGGCATGTACCTATGTCTTTCTCATCTGTACCCTGCATTATCTCTTTATTTTATTTTTAAAATTATTTTTATTTTTAATTTTTTTGGAGGTGAGGTCTCACTCTGTCACTCAGGCTGGACTGCAGTGGTGTGATCATAGCTCACTGCAGCCTAGAACTCCTGGGCTCAAGAGGTCCTCCCATCTCAGGCTCTCAAAACACTGGGATTATAGGCATGAGCCACAAAGCCCAGCTGTCTCTCTATCGTTAATAGTATTTTTTTCTTTATTTACCTTTGTCTGTCTCTTTTATTTGCAGAGTTTCCCCCAAATTTCACAAAGTGTGATTGCTGCTTAATATTTAAGGATGCAATGCCTGTTGATGGGGTTTTGTGTGTGAGCAAGGCTTGCCACCTGTTGTACTTTGTTTTAGAGCAGCTAGGAGAGGGGCTGGAGTCATGTGTAGTATATCTAGATAGGATGCAAGACTCTTCTCTCAGGGAACTTAACAATGGTTTTTGCAAAAGAAAAATTCTCAACTTCTGTCTGCCAACGTGTGTCAAGAGGAATGCGGGACGACATAGGTTCTTCTGTACAGGCTTTCAATTAATCCTTTGAATTAATGCATATGTTTCCAGCCTGCCTTGACTCCACCCTTATCATTATTTGGCCTTTCATAACTCACCCTCTAGGGTTCTACAGGGAAAACTGCTTTTCTTCCAGCTAACCCCTATCCTAATGCTCATGGTCTCCCACCACTCAGTTCCCCTGCCAGGTTTTATCTTCTAACTCATCTGTCTTCCAGAAATGTGTTGGCATGACTAGCCCACTGAAAACACTTCATTAATTCTCTTTGTTGCTGTGTATTTATACTTTTAAAATATTTTATGACCATCATTTTGTGGGGACTCTGGAGAAGAAGGAGATATATACATGTGGACAAGTTGTTAGATTGAGCTGGAAATCCACCATCCATTTTTAAATGCTGATGTGCCAAAGGGACAAAGCTAGGGAAAAAACATCTCCGTGCGGGGGGGGGGGCGGAGCAAGATGGCCGAATAGGAACAGCTCCAGTCTCCAACTCCCAGCGCGAGCGACACAGAAGACCGGCGATTTCTGCATTTTCAACTGAGGTACTGGGTTCATCTCACTGGGGAGTGCCAGACGATCGGTGCTGGTCAGCTGCTGCAGCCCGACCAGCGAGAGCTGAAGCAGGGCGAGGCATTGCCTCACCTGGAAAGCGCAAGGGGGAAGGGAATCCCTTTTCCTAGCCAGGGGAACTGAGACACACAACACCTGGAAAATCGGGTAACTCCCACCCCAATACTGCGCTTTAAGCAGACAGGCACACCAGGAGATCAAAATCAGGTAACTCCCACCCCAATACTGCGCTTTAAGCAGACAGGCACACCAGGAGATCATATCCCACACCTGGCCGGGAGTGTCCAACACCCACGGAGCCTCCCTCATTGCTAGCACAGCAGTCTGTGATCTACCGGCAAGGCAGCAGCGAGGCTGGGGGAGGGGCGCCCGCCATTGCTGAGGCTTAAGTAGGTAAACAAAGCTGCTGGGAAGCTCGAACTGGGTGGAGCTCACAGCAGCTCAAGGAAACCTGCCTGTCTCTGTAGACTCCACCTCTGGGGACAGGGCACAGTAAATAATAACAAACGCAGCAGCTCTGCAGACGCAAACGACTCTGTCTGACAGCTTTGGAGAGAGCAGTGGATCTCCCAACACGGAGGTTGAGATCTGAGAAGGGACAGACTCCCTGCTCAAGTGGGTCCCTGACCCCTGAGTAGCCTAACTGGGAGACATCCCCCACTAGGGGCAGTCTGACACCCCACACCTCACAGGGTGGAGTACACCCCTGAGAGGAAGATTCCAAAGCAAGAATCAGACAGGTACACTCGCTGTTCAGAAATATTCTATCTTCTGCAGCCTCTGCTGCTGATACCCAGGCAAACAGGGTCTGGAGTGGACCTCAAGCAATCTCCTACAGCTACAACCTACAGCTGAGGATCCTGACTGTTAGAAGGAAAGCTATCAAACAGGAAGGACACCTACACCAAAACCCCATCAGTACATCACCATCATCAAAGACCAGAGGCAGATAAAACCACAAAGATGGGGAAAAAGCAGGGCAGAAAAGCTGGAAATTCAAAAAATAAGAGCGCATCTCCCCCGGCGAAGGAGCGCAGCTCATCGCCAGCAACGGATCAAAGCTGGACGGAGAATGACTTCGACGAGATGAGAGAAGAAGGCTTCAGTCCATCAAATTTCTCAGAGCTAAAGGAGGAATTACGTACCCAGCGCAAAGAAACTAAAAATCTTGAAAAAAAAGTGGAAGAATTGATGGCTAGAGTAATTAATGCAGAGAAGCTCACAAACGAAATGAAAGAGACGAAAACCATGGCACGAGAAATACGTGACAAATGCACAAGCTTCAGTAACCGTCTTGATCAACTGGAAGAAAGAATGTCAGCTATGGAGGATCAAATGAATGAAATGAAGCGAGAAGAGAAACCAAAAGAAAAAAGAAGAAAAAGAAATGAACAAAGCCTGCAAGAAGTATGGGATTATGTAAAAAGACCAAATCTACGTCTGATTGGGGTGCCTGAAAGTGAGGGGGAAAATGGAACCAAGTTGGAAAACACTCTTCAGGATATCATCCAGGAGAACTTCCCCAACCTAGTAGGGCAGGCCAACATTCAAATCCAGGAAATACAGAGAACGCCACAAAGATACTCCTCGAGAAGAGCAACTCCAAGACACATAATTGCCAGATTCACCAAAGTTGAAATGAAGGAAAAAATCTTAAGGGCAGCCAGAGAGAAAGGTCGGGTTACCCACAAAGGGAAGCCCATCAGACTAACAGCAGATCTCTCGGCAGAAACTCTTCAAGCCAGAAGAGAGTGGGGGCCAATATTCAACATTCTTAAAGAAAAGAATTTTAAACCCAGAATTTTATATCCAGCCAAACTAAGTTTCATAAGTGAAGGAGAAATAAAATCCTTTACAGATAAGCAAATGCTTAGAGATTTTGTCACCACTAGGCCTGCCTTACAAGAGACCCTGAAGGAAGCACTAAACATGGAAAGGAACAACCGGTACCAGCCATTGCAAAAACATGCCAAAATGTAAAGACCATCAAGGCTAGGAAGAAACTGCATCAACTAACGAGCAAAATAACCAGTTAATATCATAATGGCAGGATCAAGTTCACACATAACAATCTTAACCTTAAATGTAAATGGACTAAATGCTCCAATTAAAAGACACAGACTGGCAAACTGGATAAAGAGTCAAGACCCATCAGTCTGCTGTATTCAGGAGACCCATCTCACATGCAGAGACATACATAGGCTCAAAATAAAGGGATGGAGGAAGATTTACCAAGCAAATGGAGAACACAAAAAAGCGGGGGTTGCAATACTAGTCTCTGATAAAACAGACTTTAAACCATCAAAGATCAAAAGAGACACAGAAGGCCATTACATAATGGTAAAGGGATCAATTCAACAGGAAGAGCTAACTATCCTAAATATATATGCACCCAATACAGGAGCACCCAGATTCATAAAGCAAGTCCTTAAAGACTTACAAAGAGACTTAGACTCCCATACAATAATAATGGGAGACTTCAACACTCCACTGTCAACATTAGACAGATCAACGAGACAGAAAGTTAACAAGGATATCCAGGAATTGAACTCATCTCTGCAGCAAGCAGACCTAATAGACATCTATAGAACTCTCCACCCCAAATCAACAGAATATACATTCTTCTCAGCACCACATCGTACTTACTCCAAAATTGACCACGTAATCGGAAGTAAAGCACTCCTCAGCAAATGTACAAGAACAGAAATTATAACAAACTGTCTCTCAGACCACAGTGCAATCAAATTAGAACTCAGGACTAAGAAACTCAATCAAAACCGCTCAACTACATGGAAACTGAACAACCTGCTCCTGAATGACTACTGGGTACATAACGAAATGAAGGCAGAAATAAAGATGTTCTTTGAAACCAATGAGAACAAAGATACAACATACCAGAATCTCTGGGACACATTTAAAGCAGTGTGTAGAGGGAAATTTATAGCACTAAATGCCCACAAGAGAAAGCAGGAAAGATCTAAAATTGACACTCTAACATCGCAATTAAAAGAACTAGAGAAGCAAGAGCAAACACATTCGAAAGCTAGCAGAAGGCAAGAAATAACTAAGATCAGAGCAGAACTGAAGGAGATAGAGACACAAAAAACCCTCCAAAAAATCAATGAATCCAGGAGTTGGTTTTTTGAAAAGATCAACAAAATTGACAGACCACTAGCAAGACTAATAAAGAAGAAAAGAGAGAAGAATCAAATCGACGCAATTAAAAATGATAAAGGGGATATCACCACCGACCCCACAGAAATACAAACTACCATCAGAGAATACTATAAACACCTCTACGCAAATAAACTGGAAAATCTAGAAGAAATGGATAATTTCCTGGACACTTACACTCTTCCAAGACTAAACCAGGAAGAAGTTGAATCCCTGAATAGACCAATAGTAGGCTCTGAAATTGAGGCAATAATTAATAGCCTACCAACCAAAAAAAGTCCAGGACCAGATGGATTCACAGCTGAATTCTACCAGAGGTACAAGGAGGAGCTGGTACCATTCCTTCTAAAACTATTCCAATCAATAGAAAAAGAGGGAATCCTCCCTAACTCATTTTATGAGGCCAACATCATCCTGATACCAAAGCCTGGCAGAGACACAACAAAAAAAAGAGAATTTTAGACCAATATCCCTGATGAACATCGATGCAAAAATCCTCAATAAAATACTGGCAAACCGGATTCAGCAGCACATCAAAAAGCTTATCCACCATGATCAAGCGGGCTTCATCCCTGGGATGCAAGGCTGGTTCAACATTCACAAATCAATAAACATAATCCAGCATATAAACAGAACCAAAGACAAGAACCACATCATTATCTCAATAGATGCAGAAAAGGCTTTTGACAAAATTCAACAGCCCTTCATGCTAAAAACGCTCAATAAATTCGGTATTGATGGAACGTACCTCAAAATCATAAGAGCTATTTATGACAAACCCACAGCCAATATCATACTGAATGGGCAAAAACTGGAAAAATTCCCTTTGAAAACTGGCACAAGACAGGGATGCCCTCTCTCACCACTCCTATTCAACATAGTGTTGGAAGTTCTGGCTAGGGCAATCAGGCAAGAGAAAGAAATCAAGGGGATTCAGTTAGGAAAAGAAGAAGTCAAATTGTCCCTGTTTGCAGACGACATGATTGTATATTTAGAAAACCCCATTGTCTCAGCCCAAAATCTCCTTAAGCTGATCAGCAACTTCAGCAAAGTCTCAGGATACAAAATTAATGTGCAAAAATCACAAGCATTCTTATACACCAGTGACAGTCAAACAGAGAGCCAAATCAGGAATGAACTTCCATTCACAATTGCTTCAAAGAGAATAAAATACCTAGGAATCCAACTTACAAGGGATGCAAAGGACCTCTTCAAGGAGAACTACAAACCACTGCTCAGTGAAATAAAAGAGGACACAAACAAATGGAAGAACATACCATGCTCATGGATAGGAAGAATCAATATCGTGAAAATGGCCATACTGCCCAAGGTCATTTATAGATTCAATGCCATCCCCATCAAGCTACCAATGAGCTTCTTCACAGAATTGGAAAAAACTGCTTTAAAGTTCATATGGAACCAAAAAAGAGCCCGCATCTCCAAGACAATCCTAAGTCAAAAGAACAAAGCTGGAGGCATCACGCTACCTGACTTCAAACTATACTACAAGGCTACAGTAACCAAAACAGCATGGTACTGGTACCAAAACAGAGATATAGACCAATGGAACAGAACAGAGTCCTCAGAAATAATACCACACATCTACAGCCATCTGATCTTTGACAAACCTGAGAGAAACAAGAAATGGGGAAAGGAGTCCCTATTTAATAAATGGTGCTGGGAAAACTGGCTAGCCATAAGTAGAAAGCTGAAACTGGATCCTTTCCTTACTCCTTATACGAAAATTAATTCAAGATGGATTAGAGACTTAAATGTTAGACCTAATACCATAAAAATCCTAGAGGAAAACCTAGGTAGTACCATTCAGGACATAGGCATGGGCAAAGACTTCATGTCTAAAACACCAAAAGCAACGGCAGCAAAAGCCAAAATTGACAAATGGGATCTCATCAAACTAAAGAGCTTCTGCACAGCAAAAGAAACTACCATCAGAGTGAACAGGCAACCTACAGAATGGGAGAAAATTTTTGCAATCTACTCATCTGACAAAGGGCTAATATCCAGAACCTACAAAGAACTCAAACAAATTTACAAGAAAAAAACAAACAACCCCATCCAAAAGTGGGCAAAGGATATGAACAGACATTTCTCAAAAGAAGACATTCATACAGCCAACAGACACATGAAAAAATGCTCATCATCACTGGCCATCAGAGAAATGCAAATCAAAACCACAATGAGATACCATCTCACACCAGTTAGAATGGCGATCATTAAAAAGTCAGGAAACAACAGGTGCTGGAGAGGATGTGGAGAAATAGGAACACTTTTACACTGTTGGTGGGAGTGTAAACTAGTTCAACCATTATGGAAAACAGTATGGCGATTCCTCAAGGATCTAGAACTAGATGTACCATATGACCCAGCCATCCCATTACTGGGTATATACCCAAAGGATTATAAATTATGCTGCTATAAGGACACATGCACACGTATGTTTATTGCAGCACTATTCACAATAGCAAAGACTTGGAATCAACCCAAATGTCCATCAGTGACAGAGTGGATTAAGAAAATGTGGCACATATACACCATGGAATACTATGCAGCCATAAAAAAGGATGAGTTTGTGTCCTTTGTAGGGACATGGATGCAGCTGGAAACCATCATTCTTAGCAAACTATCACAAGAACAGAAAACCAAACACCGCATGTTCTCACTCGTAGGTGGGAACTGAACAATGAGATCACTTGGACTCGGGAAGGGGAACATCACACACCGGGGCCTATCATGGGGAGGGGGGAGGGGGGAGGGATTGCATTGGGAGTTATACCTGATGTAAATGACGAGTTGATGGGTGCAGCACACCAACATGGCACAAGTATACATATGTAGCAAACCTGCACGTTGTGCACATGTACCCTACAACTTGAAGTTTAATAATAATAAATAAATTAAAAAAAAAAAACAAACAAAAACATCTCCGTGCTATAAGCTGACATGCTTAACTCACATTTCTTTGCCTGTTGAAAGTTGAATCATTTAATTGAAGGAACATGTGCTTTGAGTATAGGAGTTTCTCTATCCTGATGGGCACATGGGTCATGTGAGACAAATCATCACTTTAAAAATGTTTATGACAAGATAAAAATGATAGAATTGTTCAATAGGACAAGAATCTCTGACACTCTGGAGGACCTAGGCTAGGGTTATTATGAAGAAAATAGTCTATCCAATGTAGGAACAGTACCAGACAACAAATGAGGTGGATGCACTTAGAGAAGGGTAGAACAAATATTCATTGATGATCTACAATGTGTCAGATACAGACTATGCACAGACTAGGGCTGTGGGAATCTCAGATTTTAATTTATCAACAATGTGTTTTGATTTTTTTGTTTTGTATATTTGCCTCCCCAATTAATTTCACTGGCTTAATCATCTTTACAAGACATTATTTTAAAGAGAAAGAGAACTTAGTGAAGTTTTATGCTTCCCTGATTGTGATGAGCTGGTTGATTCTAGCTCTAGTTTCAATGTCCAGGAAAATGCGGAAGTACTTCCACCTGGTGGCACTTAGTGAACATTGCAGAACTCCATCGGTTTTCTCAAACAAATCTGAGTTATAGCTAGGAACTCTCAACTAACAATTTATGAGAACTTTCTGCTTCACATGTGAATTTACATATTTATTCCTTTGCAGTTGAAGGATGGGATGTATGCAAAGGAGAATGAACTCTACTACAGTAATGGAAAGAGGTGATAGAAGATGAAACTCCAAAATGTCTATCTGCTACTTGAGTGGAATTCACTAGAATATATCAAATGCAGAGAGAAACATGTGACTAGGCTCTAGTCAAACAATTGTCACCAAATACTTGCTGAGTATATAACACATTTTAGGAACTGCGCAGAAAACAGTCTTGAGTGGTGAGATACACTTACTGTCAAGCTTCACTTGCAAAATTTTCAGTGGTGAACCTTCTGGACACCAAATGTATAACTCAAGCTATTTTAGAAATTAGAGAAAGGCTGCCTTCCCAGGTCAGAGAATCAGAAGATTGAAATAAGCCACTCACTCTCATTTTTTGGACACTGAAATAGGGAATCAGCATGATACAAAGAACATTCTGGACTGTATCCCCCGTCTAAGTAAATTGTATTATGTTCCAAAGCTGAGTTTAAACAAAATAGTAAAAATTCAAATGTTTTACAAAGCTCGTCTAGATTCTTCATCTCAATAAATCTGGGGACTGCCTGTACAAGCAGTAGAAAATGGATAAAGATAACATCACGAATGCATGTTTCTCACCCTCTTTACTTTTATCTCCTCCTGAAGTGATTCCAGCAATCAGATAAGTAATTAGCAGAGTATGTTTAAAAATCGCTGTAAAGGATAGGTTGGGAAACAGAGGCTGAATATACAGTATCCACAAAAGAGAAATATTCATAGGTAGTATGACGTTTTTTAGAAGGCAGGCCATGATGGCATTCAAAGTATAGACAAACTCAGTAAATATTGGTGATTATGACATACCTATTTGTTCTCCATCTGAAATGCAAAAATTAAAGTCTGATTATATCCCAGTATTTGTGAAGGTGTGGGGAAATGGGCAGTTTAATATTTATAAGAATGCAAATTGGTGGACAATTTTGTGTTACTAAACTTTAACCTATCATATTTCTTTATCTGACCATCACTTTTCTAAGCCTTTCCAGGTACACACTCATGTACTTGCACAAAGATGCCCATTTTGTATTGTTTGAAGCAGAAAAAATTAAATGATACTTTAATGTCCATCAACTGAAAAATAGCTAAATGGATCATAATATGTTAAAACTATGGGCTATAAACTGTATTTAAAATAATAAAATGAATCTACATATGTTGACATGAAAATATCTGTAGGATGTATTGTTTCAGTGAAAAAAGCAAATTGTAGAACCATATGTAAATATAACTTTAGTAAAGAAACAATAAGTAATAAAGCTATGTATTTCAGTGTGTGTTTTATATGTGGGTATGCACATTGAAAGTGGTTTGGTAGGACACACATCATGCTGACATGGCTAAGGACAGGGTTGGTGTGGAGAGGATAGTAAAGGGAGACTTATGCTCTACCTCTAGCATGTTTCACAATGAAAGAACTTGAGGATTACTTGTATAAATTTAAAATAAATAAATAAATAACAGCTTTCAAATTATTTTAGGAAGTAATACATAAGAAGACAGGTAAGGTTGGAAGAATTTTAAAAATTACAAATTGTGGTCTACAGAGGAAATTTCAGAGTCAGCAAGAATCTGGTTTTAACACCTTCATGTTCTTTGCATAAAGCATGATGCGTCTTAATCAATTGTTTGAGAAACTGTTCTGATTGACAAAAAGTCATGTAGGATATTGACTCCTTTTCTGACATCCCAACCAACCTACCAGTACAATAATACCAAGGACCTGTCAAGTACTGTTAGGACCCAAGACACGGAAAGCAGCACTGTAGAAATGCAGTCTTCAGAATCAGGTGGCATTGTTCTACTCTGTGACTTACATATTTTCTGACTTTCCTGACTGTAAATCTTAACACCTTGTTGATGATCACCAAGATTCTCTCTTGCAGATATGAGCTATCTTTACTCATCCACACGAGCATTTCCTGTTGGAAACACAAAGTCATCCTTGAACCATGCAATTTCCATTTTCCAAGAACCTTTCCTCTATTCTCCAACTTCACCAATTCAGGCATTCCTACAGTCTCCTGGTTATTTCACACTTAACCTACATTTATCTCAAAAACCCAGACAATAAGCATCTAGTATACTACTTCATCTACTATAGAAACTGTTTCTGGGTTTTATTTTATTTTATTGTATTCAACAAGTATTTACTAATATCCACTATAGTAGTCACTTTGTTAGCACCATGAATGGTTCAGCACGAGGCTATGATATGATTATCAGCTGCTTTGCCTCCTCTTTTTCTTTCAAAGTATGTCTTCTCCCTTTTATTTTTAAATGACAAGTTGCATTTCAGATTTAAAAGACATTCCAGAATTCCTCTGCCAATTCACCACTCAAATATTCTGGCTTATGGTTAGAGAGTACATTACTGGAGGCAGGTTTGTTAGAAAGTTCTTGCAAATTTTGATTCAAATCTGTCTTAGCTGCACCTTCTAGCTGTTCTTAATCCTCAGAGGGATTAATTCTTCCCTTGAGAAGGGAAGAATACTGCATATGCCTCATATACTAACCGCCATTAATAGTTTTCTTTAAGGCAATCTGTCAGGGTCTACCATATTTATGTCAATGGTTGGCCAAACCTCTTCACCTGCTCTTGCTCCCATTGTGAAAAATGTTTGAAGTCTATTTCCTAAGGTGAAAGAGTTTCTAAATCTCAGCGAGGTCAGCCTCTGCCTTGGCCTTTTCAGGAGTGAGGTTTCAGCCCTTTTTGAGAATCAGGGAAGATTTTAGGCAAGGTAAGTATAAGAACAAAGTGGTTAAGTAACAGGTTCCCAAGATAGAGGGGCTTCTCCACACATTAACATTATATATATTATTGCTCCTTTCTCTGTTTTCATTTTTTTTTATCACAAAATGGAAGAAATTACAGTAACCCCCTCATGAGATTATGTTAAGGATTATATAACTCACATATTCAATTTAGTGTCTGACATGGAGTCAATGCTTAACTCAATAAATGGAAACTATTGATAATGTCATGGGGTGAATAAAAGAGCATGCACGGGCACGGAAGGGGAGGATTCATAATCACCGTGAAGGGTCGTGAGGATAACAACATTTTTTAACTTTTATTTTAAGTTCAGGGGTACATGTGCAGGTTTTTATATAGATAAACTTGTGGTATTAGCCTAGTACCCACTAATTATTTTTCCTGATTCTCTCCCTATTCCCAACCTCCACCTTTTATTACACCCCAGTATCTGTTGTTCCCCAATAAGTGTCCATGTTTTCTCATCACTCAGCTCTCACTAATAAGTGAGAACATGCAGTATTTGGTTTTCTGTTTCTGTGTTAGTTTGTCAAGGATAATGGCTTCCAGCTCCATCCAAATTCCTGCAAATCACATAATCTCATTCTTTTGTATGGCTGCATAGTATCCCATGGTGTATGTGTACTACAGTTTCTTTGTCCAGTCTACCATTGGTGGTTATTTAGGTTGATTCCATGTCTTTGCTATTGTGAATAGTGTTGCAACATGTGTGCATATGTCTTTATGACAGAACAATTTATATTCCTCTGGATATATCATATCCAGTAATGGAATTGCTGCGTCAAATGGTATTTCTATTTTTAGGTCTTTGAGGAATCACCATGCTGTTTTGTACAATGGTTGTACTAATTTACACTCCCATCAACAGTGTATAAGCATTTATTTTTCTTCACAACCCCGCCAGCATCTGCTGTTTTTTGACTTTTTATGGATAGCCATTCTGACTGGTGTTAGTTGATATCTCATTGTGGTTTTGATTTGCATTTCTTTAATGATCAATGAGGTTGAGCTTTTTTTTCATATTCTTGTTGGCCACATGTATGTCTTCTTTTGAAAAGTGTCTGTTCATGTCCTTTGCCCACTTTGTAATGGAGTTTTTTTTTTTTTTCTTGTAAATTTAAGTTCCTTTTAGATGCTGGATATTAGACCTTTGTCAGATGCATAGTTTGCAAAAAATTTCTCCCATTCTGTAGGTTGTCTGTTTACTCTCTTGATAGTTTCTTACAATGGGCAAAACTCTTCAGTTTAATTAGATCCCATTTGTCAATTTTTGCTTTTGTTGCACTACTTTTGGTGCCTTTTTCATGAAATTTTTGCTTGTTCCTATGTCCAGAATGGTATTGCATAGGTTGTCTTCTAGGATTTTTATAGTTTTGGGGTTTACATTTAAGTCTTTAATCCATCTTGAGTTAATTTTTGTATATGGTGTAAGGAAAGGGTCCAATATCAATCTTCTGCATATGGCTAGCTAGTGGACAACATTTTTTAAATGAATAATTAAAAAAAACAGTTGGCTCAAATTAGGCACAAATTAGCCTAATACATTTTATTTTTCTTCAAATTCCTTTTTGTCCTCATAAATACCAATACTGCTTCTTTACTTTATGTGTGTA
Organism: Chlorocebus sabaeus; assembly: GCF_047675955.1. NCBI lineage: Eukaryota > Metazoa > Chordata > Mammalia > Primates > Cercopithecidae > Chlorocebus > Chlorocebus sabaeus. The sequence goes on from NC_132928.1 coordinate 58,726,736, forward strand.
TTTATGATTTATACAGCTCATAGATGCTCCCAGTAGGATAAATTGATCTGTTTTTCCAGTACTTCTACACAGTTGGCCTCTGATGCCAACATGTTAGGAATGCAAAATTGAAGACCATAAGACATGCAGTGCAGTATTCTGTCTCTGGTTTAGACATTAAAAAATTAAGTTGTGAAAAATAGGTTTTGAACTGTCATTAGGCCTTCTTTAGGTACAGTAGTATCCATGAAGATAGAATGCTCAGCATTTTCTTTAGTACCTGAGTTGAAGAAGAAGCAGCATGCATACAGACATACACAGCATGGTTTCATAGCTATGTGAACTTGAGGGTAGTTTAGGCTAACACTGCTCTCTAATACTACTCTCTGCTACTTCAAATTGTGTTCACCCATATAGCACCACATGAGACCCGGTTTCTGAAGTGCCTGTTGATGCTGTCCTTCCCAAATTAAATTCCTAAAAGTGTGCCTCTGTATTTCAAACAAAGGGAAATGACTACATTTCCCTCTTTTGTGGTAAAGAAAAACTTTCAGTCATCAAATACTTGAAGGAGACGCAAATATAGCAAATGAGAAGACAGCGAAGCATAGTGAGCATACTAGATTTATGACAAGAAAATTAAACTACTTATTTCCCCTTTACCTTTAAGATCTGTAGTTTGTAGAGGTCTTTAGACACCAAGGTCAGAAGAATGTTCTCATATATATTTAAAATACTGTGGTATAAATTCTGAAACACAAAAACATTGCACAGCCAGTCTTAGATAAACTTTTACCTAGTGTCTACAGCTTTTTTCTTGCTTAAAAGTTACTTTTAATTGGGTTTCAATTCCTTGAACATAAATCAGTGACACAGAAAATACTTAACATCAAATTGTAAAATGCCACACATATTTAAAGACTTCTAGCATTATCTCAGATATTAAAAAATATACGAAGAAAAAAGACAAAGGAAAACATAAAAATGTAATTCCCTTTGAGAAATAGAATGAGTATTTTTTATTTAGTGACTTTCTATAATCTTTAAATTTTCTATAATAAGCATCTACCATGTTTTTTTCTTTCTTTCTTTATTATTATTATTACTATTTTGAGATGGAGTGTCACTCTCTCGCCTAGGCTGGAGGGCTGTGGTGCCATCTCCGCTCGCTGCAAACTCCGCCTCCCAGTTTCACGCCATTCTCCTGCCTCAGCCTCCTGAGTAGCTGGGACTACAGGTGCCCACCACCACGCCCGGCTAATTTTTTGTATTTTTCTAGTAGAGACGGGGTTTCGCCGTGTTAGCCAGGATGGTCTCGATTTCCTGACCTCGTGATCCACCCGCCTGGGCCTCCCAAAGTGCTGGGATTACAGGCGTGAGCCATGGCACCCAGCCTGCATCTACCTTGTTTATAGGAGGAAAAGCTGTAAATTTAATTTTATAAAAACTTACTTTTCTGTGTTTATGAATGCTGCATTTTCTCAATATTCTTTGTGCTTAAATGTGATTTTGCTTGAGAATTCAATATGTTGGATTTATTTTCACTGGATGCATGATTTTGAGTTCATTTTTTTCTTTATTTTTTATTATTATGATTATACTTTAAGTTCTACGGTACATGTGCACAACGTGCAGGTTCATATACATGTGCCATGTTGGTGTGCTGCACCCATTAACTCGTCATTTACATTAGGTATGAGTTCATTTTGAAAAAGAACATAGCCCTGGCTAATAGTTTTGTCCCCCTATTTATAAAAAGTTTTATTTCCTATTCTAATGATGAAGATTTAGAAAAATTCTCACATCTTAAATTTTTAATTTTCTCTTGCCTTAGCTGTTTATAGATTATCTTTCTAGTGCTTGTTTCAGGATACTCTTGTACATATACTTTTCAATTTTCCATTGTCTTTTAGAATGTAATAACATGAATATATTTTATTCTAACTGTTGCTTTAAGTTCATTGAAAGCAATAATTTGTGAATATCCACCTGAGTAGTTGTGATGGAAGTAGACAGTAATTGCTATTTTAAGTGCTGACACTTACTACTATCTATGTAAAAAAATAGACTTTTATGCCTTTGTGATTTGAAATAGGTTGGAGAAGATTCAAGCATGATGTGACTTGGTTCTTATTTTAACTGACACCTACAAGTTACCCAAACGTCATATTTAAATATAATTCAGGCCAGGCACAGTGGCTCACACCTATAATCCCAGCAATTTGGGAGGCTAAGGTGGGAGGATTGCTAGAGTTCAGGAGTTTGAGACCAGCTTGGACAACGTAGTGAGAACTCATCTCTATAAAACAAAACAAAACAAAAATTAACCAGGTATGGTGGTGCATGTCTATAGTCCTAGCTACTTGAGAGGCTGAGATGGAAGGATTGTTTGAGCCCAGAAGGTGGAGACTGCAGTGAGCCAAGATAGTGCCACTGCACTCTAGTTTGGGTGACGGCACAAGACCCTGTCTCAAAAAAAAAAAAAAAAAAAAAAAAAAAAAAAAAAAAATCCAATATTGAATACATTTTATATGTAAATAGATGGAAACAGTAAGATTTATTGTTCCACACACTATGTAGGTACTGGAAATTGTATGCTATGTAGGTATTGGAAATTTCCATGTGTGAGTAGCTGACATATAAAATAAATGGAACATTAATAAACATGGGGCATTTGGGTGTTGAAATGCTATATAACAACACATTTTTTTTCTTTCTTGCTAGTATTGGAAGAAGAGTTTCATTTAACTCAGAAAGTTATTTTTCTTCTTCCAACTACCAGAGTGGTCCTCACCAGTAAAAAGTAAAAGTATCTCTGAGTATTCTCAGGTAGCCGCTCAGAAATATTTGGAAGAGGTCGAGTTGGAAAAGAATGGCACATTTGGGAAAATGAGCGGCCTAAAAATCTGTGTTGGGGATATAGGAATACAGCTGAGAAGGTTTCTACATTAAAGTCACCTAGCATCAATCGCAGAAGAGGCTGAAATTATCTGATACTTGTATAGAAGCTCTTATAAAAGGAAATAATTGGCCTGATAGTTTTGCATCTCAGTGTTCTAGGTTCTCTCCACAAACTGAAGAAAGGAGAGAAGTGGCTATGCTGAGATCTCACTTTATACCATAAGCCACGAATTTCTTCTCTAGCTTATAGAGCGAGTTCACTGTATAGCAATGCTGAGGAAATGGAGACCACAGATGTCTGCTAATCTTACTATATGATTCTTTCTACTTTCATCTTTCTATGTTCCTATTCCATTCTTTGAAGCATTTGCCAGCAAACTCCCTATTCTTGCTAAACCAATTACCCAAAAATATCTTCACTGATTTGCTCCTACAAATCCTACAGAATCCACTAAAATCCCATGGGTTGTAGAACTCACAAGGAGTCCAGGGGTATAGATAAGTGCACTGACTGTTACAACTAAAAAGAGTGAAGTGGAGGACTCTCAAGATTATCACCTGCTGAGACACATTCTGCAGGATTGCTGTGATGTGTAATAATATCCTATAACGATTAAAGGAAGAAAAATTTTACCTCCATGTCCTCAAAGTCCTCATTACTGCTCCCCATTTCTTTTACTTTGTCAAGACTTGGCATGACAACTATCATTCCAAAGGATGACTCTATTATCTTCAGCTGAGATTCAAACTGCAGTAAGGGATCCACAAAGCTGACAAGAAAAAGGCGTAATTATTAATGATGAGATAACAAATAATATAATAGAAATTTAGTGGCCATTTCTTTCTTTTTTTTTTTTTTTTTTTTTTGAGACGGTGTCTTGCTCTGTCACCCAGGCTGGAGTGCAGTGGCACCATCTCGGTTCACTGCAAGCTCTGCCTCCCGGGTTCACACCATTCCCCTGCTTCAGCCTCCCGAGTAGCTGGGACTACCAGTGCCCACCACCTTGCCCGGCTAAGTTTTTGTATTTTCAGTAGAGATGGGGTTTCGCCATGTTAGCTAGGATGGTCTCGATCTCCTGACCTTGTGATCCGCCAACCTCAGCCTCCCAAAGGGCTGGGATAGCAGGCATGAGCCATGTGCCTGGCCCAGCCATTTCTTAGTGATAAACAAAAATGAGGTTCAGCTTTTGGCTTTATATGACAGATGAGTCTTAAGTGTTATCTTAAAAATGATAATGTTTTAAATATAAAGGAATTAATTTCTTTGTAAATATTATCTATAAACAATTATTTAGAAATCAGAATATATTTCTCCATAAACATAATAATGCGAAGAGTGGTTATATTCCCAGCCAAGCCCACAAAGCCATGCTAAGCTTTAAACAGTTGAACTATATTACTACCACAATTTCTGTAATCAATGATAATACGTTTTTCATATCTTAGTATTTCTTACATTGAGATGCATCTTCAAATTGATGGCAAATGAAGCTTGCCTAAGCAGCTAGAAAGATTATCTGCCTGTCTATACAATACAGAAAGACTGGAAAAGAGTATGAGAAAGAAATAGTAGTTGCCAAATTATAATGGTGGAATTTGGAGTAATTTCTTAATTTTTCACAATTACATGTTTTAAAGAGATAACATTTTAAATACATCCAATTAGGGAAATAAAAGAGCATGATAGCTTATCATACCTGGAGTTCACAGCCAGGATCACGGATTCATTACTTAAGAGGCCTGAGTATGCATCCAATAGGCTGCTAACTTTATGTGCCTAAGTACCATGTTAAAAAGAAAAGAAAAGAAGAAGAATTAATGATTACAGAACAGTGAGACTCATAATAGCATGTGTACTTCTCCCTTTTACAGAGACTAAAGGAAACAAATCAGACTGGAAAACACGCTCAAAAGTTCATAGAAGAGTTAAGACCAGACAAACTGTAATTTAAATTTACAATAGTATGTTTGCCTAACTGGAGGTCTTTTACAGTCAACAACTATGCTTATATAATTTGTATTTCCAGACAGCATTTTGTAAGGTGTGCTCTTTACCAGATGCACTTCTGTACACCACTATAACTATTAAGTCCCACCTCTACAGTATGGAGTCTGCCTATAAAAATGCCAGCAGGGCCGGGCGCGGTGGCTCACACCTATAATCCCAGCACTTTGGGAGGCTGAGGCGGGCAGATCATGAGGTCAGCAGGTCGAGACCATCCTGGCTAACACGGTGAAACCCCACCTCTACTAAAAATACAAAAAAATTAGCCGGACGTGGTGGCTGGTGCCTGTAGTCCCAGCTACTCGGGAGGCTGAGGCAGGAGAATGGCAGTAACCCAGGAGGCAGAGCTTGAAGTGAGCCAAGATGGCGCCATTGCACGCCAGCCTGGGCAACAGAGCGGGACTCTTGTCTCAAAAAAAAAAAAAAAAAAAAAAAAAAAAAAAATAGCAGGGCAACTTAAGTCAGGTGTTATCAAAGACTGACTAAACTCACACTATGGAATGAGAACGACTACAGGGCAATGTGCAGCTGTTGAATACAACAATTTAGGCTTTAAAAGTGGTAATTAAAGGGATTCCACTAAGAATTTATCATTCTTTCTTTTCCAAGAAACTGGAGAACTAGACCTCCAATAGCCAAAACAATCTTAAGAAAGAACATGGAGGTATTACAGTTATGATTTCAAGCTATAATACAAAATTAAGTAATTAAAAGTGTATGGACTGCTGTAAAAACAGACTCATAGACAAATTGAATGAAACAAAAAGCCCAGACATAAACCCATTAATATATGGTCAACTAATCTTTGATAAGGGAGCCAAGAATTCACACTGGGCAAAGGACAGTCTCTTCAATAAATGGTGTTGGGAAAACTGAATATCCACAAGCAAATAAATGAAATGGGACCCTTATCTTATACCATATACAAAAATTGATTTGAAATGGATTAAAGACAAATGTAAAGATGTGAAACTGTAAAACTCCTAGAAGAAAACATAGGGAAAGAGCTTCTTTACATTGGTCTTGGCAAAGATTTTTTGGGTAGGACGTAAAAAGCACAGGCAACAAAAGCAAAATTAAACAAGTGGGACTACATCAAACTAACAAGCTTCTGCACAGCAAAGAAAGCAATTAACAAAATTAAAATGACAACCTATGGAATGGGATAAAATATTTGTAAAACATAGATCAGATAAGGGGTTAATATCCAAAATGTATAAGAAACTCATACAATTCAATGGCAAAAAAAAAAAAAAAAAAAAAAAAAAAAAAAAAAAAAAAAGCAGATAACCCAATTACAAATGAGCAAAAGGCCTAAATAAAAATTTTTCCAAAGAAGACATACAAAAAGCAGTCCCTCTGAGAACAAGACAAGGATGCCCACTCTCACCACTCCTCTTCAACATAGTACTGGAAGTCCTAGCCAGAGAAATCAGACAAGAGAAAGAAATAAAGGACATCCCAATCCATAAAGAAGTCAAATGGTCACTGTTTGCTGATAATGTGATAGTTTACCGTGAAAACCCTAAAGACTCCTCCAGAAAGCTCCTAGAACTGATAAAAGAATTCAGCAAAGTTTCCAGATACAAGATTGATGTACACAAATCAGTAGCTCTTCTATATACCAACAGCAACCAAGTGGAGAATCAAATCAAGAACTCAACCCCTTTTACAATAGCTGCAGGAAAAAAAGGACAAAACAAAAACAAAACAACAACTTAGGAATAGACTAACCAAGTAGTCAAAAGACCACTGCAAGAAAAACTACAAAACACTGCTGAAAGAAATCATAGACGGCACGAACAAAAGGAAACACATCCCATGCTCATGGATGGGTAGAATCAAGATTGTGAAAATGACCATACTGCCAAAAGCAATCTACAAATTCAACGCAATCCCCATAAAAATACCACCACCATTCTTCACAGAATTAGAAAAAAAAAAATTCTAAAATTCATATGGAACCAAAAAAGAGCCCGCATAGCCAAAGCAAGACTAAGCCAAAAGAACAAATCTGGAGGCATCACACTATCTGATTTCAACCTATACTATAAGGCCATAGTCACCAAAACAGCATGGTACTGGTATAAAAATAGGCACATTGACCAATGGAACAGAATAGAGAATCCAGAAATAAACCCAAATGCTTACAGCCAACTGATCTTTGACAAAGCAAATAAAAACATAAAGTGGGGAAAGTATACCCTTTTCAACAAATGGTGCTGGGATAATTGACTAGCCACATGTAGGAGAATGAAACTGGATCCCCATCTCTTACCTTATACAAAAATCAACACAAGATGGATTAAGGACTTAAATCTAAGACCTGAAACTGTAAAAATTCTGGAAAATAACATTGGAAAAACCCTTCTAGACATTGGCTTAGGCAAAGATTTCATGACCAAGAACCCAAAAGCAAATGCAATAAAAACAAAGATAAATAGCTGGGACTTAATTAAACTAAAGAGTTTTTGCATGACAAAAGGAACAGTCAGCAGAGTAAACAGACAACCCACAGAATGGGAGAAAATCTTCACAATCTATACATCTGACAAAGAACTAATATGCAGAATCTACAACAAACTCAAACAAATCAGTAAGAAAAAAACAAACAATCCCATCAAAAAGTGGGCCAAGGACATGAACAGACAATTCTCAAAAGAAGATATACAAATGGCCAACAAACATATGAAAAAATGTTCAACATCACTAATGATTAGAGAAATGCAAATCAAAATTACAATGCAATACCACCTTACTCCTGCAAGAATGACGGTAATCAAAAAGTCAACAAACAGTAGATGTTGGCATGGATGTGGTGATCAGGGAACACTTCTACACTGCTGGTGGGAATGTAAAGTAGTACAGCCACTAGGGAAAACAGCATGGAGATTCCTTAAAGAACTAAAAGTAGAACTACCATTTGATCCAGCAATCCACACTACTGGGTATCTACCCAGATGAAAAGAAGTCATTATTTGAAAAAGAAACTGGCACACATATGTTTATAGCAGCATAATTCACAATTGCAAAATCGTGGAACCAACCCAAATGCCCATCAATCAACGAGTGAATAAAGAAACTGTGATATATATATATATGAATATATGTCATATATGAGACATATATATGAATATATATATGTGACATATATATGCGATAGAAGACTACTCAGCCATAAAAAGAAATGAATTAACAGCATTTGCAAGGACCTGGATGAGATTAGAGAATATTCTTCTTTTTTTTTTTTATACTTTAAGTTCTAGGGTACATGTGCACAACGTGCAGGTTTGTTACAGATGTATACATGTGCCATGTTGGTGTGCTACACCCATTAACTCATCATTTACATTAGGTATATCTCCTAATGCTATCCCTCCACCCCTCACCTTCCCCACAATAGGCCCCATTGTGTGATGTTTCCCTTCCTGTGTCCAAGTGATCTCATTGTTCAATTCCCACCTATGAGTGAGAACATGCAGTGTTTGGTTTTCTGTTCTTGCGATAGTTTGCTGAGAATGATGGTCTCCAGCTGCATCCATGTCCCTACAAAGGACATGAACTCATCCTTTTTTATGGCTGCATAGTATTCCATGGTGTATATGTGCCACATTTTCTTAATCCAGTCTGTCACTGATGGACATTTGGGTTGATTCCAAGTCTTTACTATTGTGAATAGTGCTGCAATAAACATGCTTGTGCATATGTCTTTATAGCAGAATGATTTATAATCCTTTGGGTATATACCCAGTAATGGGATGGCTGGGTCAAATGGTATTTCTAGTTCTGGATCCTTGAGGAATCGCCACTCTCTTCCACAATGATTGAACTAGTTTACAGTCCCACCAACAGTGTTAAAGTGTTCTATTTTGATTGGAGAATATTATTCTAAGTGAAGTAACTCAGGAATAGAAAACCAAACATTGTATGTTCTGTGATATGTGGGAGTTAAGCTATGAGGACACAAAGGCATAACAATGATACGATGGACTTCAGGGACTTGGGAGAAAGAGTGGGAGGGGGGTAAGGATAAAGGCTACAAATATGTTGCAGGGTATACTGCTCAGATGATGGGTGCACCGGTCTCACAAATTACCGCTAAAGAATTTGTAACCAAATACCACCTGTACCCCAATAACTTATGGGAAAAAAAGACATATAAATGGTGAATAGGAACATGAAAAATGCTCAATATTATCAATATAATAATATTAATTATCAAGGAAATGCAAATTAAAATCACAGTGAGACATTACCTCACACCTGTTAGGATGAGTATTATCAAAAAGATGAAAGATAATAAGAGTTGGTGAGAGTATGGAAAAAACGAAACCCTTGGATGCATGTAAACCCTTGGCATGAATGTAAATTGGCATGAAACCAACCACATGGAAAACAGTATGGAGATTTCTAAAAAATTAAAAATAGAACTACCATATGATTCAGCAATCCTCTTTATGGTTATTTATCCAAAGAAAATAAAAGCAGGATAGCAAAGAGATATCTTTACTCTCATGTTCATTGCAGCATATTCACAATAGTCAAGATATGGAATCAACCTAAATGTCCTCTGATAGATGAATTGATACAGAAAATATAATATCAGATATTGAAGAGTTCCAAAATTCAAAGCTGTCAAATTATAAAATTTCTTAAGAATTTGCAATTCAATATGTAGCTAATAGGAGTCTCATAAAGAATGGAGAAAACATGAAGAGAAAAATTATCCAATCAATAGTGTGGTATAATTTCTCAGAGAGAAATGGCTGGAGCCTTTAGATTGGAAACGTGTGAGTGCCCAGTATATTTTGAATTAAAAAAAAATACCAGAGACATTTTTATAAAATTCCAGTTTACCAAAAATAAAGATAAATCTTAAAGGCTTCGACAGAAAGAATCCAGGTGACAAAGGCTAGAGAATCAGACCACCATCATGTTTTCATCAGTCATAATGGATGCCACAAAACAATGTAAGTTATGTGTTCAATTTTTTTTTAAGAGAAAATGACTTGTGACCTAGAGATATGGCTGAAGTAGTAATTGCTGATGACTCTTTTCACGGTGCTAGTTTCTTTCTTTCTTTCCTTTCTTTCTTTCTCTCTCACACACTCTTCTCTCCCCCTCCCCCCTCCCTCCCTACTTCTTCCTTTCCTTTCCTTTCCTTTCCTTTCCTTTCCTTTCCTTTCCTTTCCTTTCCTTTTTCTTTTCCTTTTTCCTTTCTTTCCTATTCCTTCCTCCTTCCTTTCTTTTCTTTCTTTTCTTTTCTTTCTTTCCCTAATCTACATTGCATGACTTTTAAAAATAAGAGCATACCATTTTTGTAAAACTATAAAAGCATTTGAAATTGATCATATATTCACTTCATGAAGAAAATCTCCTTAAGCTCTGAAAGTTAGAAACTGTACGGGCCAATGCTGCAAGACTTTATGTTACAAACATAAGAATGGGACAAAAGATGTTTAACACAGTTAGATGAATTCATACTTTAACCTGCACCTACACAAAATGGATCATAAATATAAATGTAAGGCTAAAACTATAAAACCCTTAGAAGAAAACACTCATTTTTGGTTAGGAAAAGTTTTTTTTTTCTTTTTAGATGCAACACTAAAACCATGGCCCACAAAATAGAAAAAAATGATAAATTGGACTTGATCAAAACTAAAACCTCTTGCTCTTCAAAAGATACCATTAAGAAAAATAAAACAAACCATATACTGAGAGAATATATTTGCAAATCATACATTTTACACTCAATACTGTTTATAAAATACTTCTAAAGATATTGTATGAAGTCCACATGAAGAAAAAACTTTACTAAATATTCAGATAAGCAGAAAGAAAACATGTTTCTAATGATAAGACAATAGTTTAAGGAAGTATTCATAAATTAATCTGTAAATTCAGTGTTTCAACTCAAAATGCCAAGAGAAATTCTGGAAGGAATTTGACAAGTATATATCAAAGTTCCTCTGAAAGTGTAAATAATTAAAAGTAGCTAATACATTTTTGAAAAAAAATAAGTGGATAGATTACAAAAGATTTTGTGTTTTACATCTGAGCTATCTGCAGTAGTTAAAGATTTGTCTGATACTTCCTTTACCGCTATAATTTGATGTGTTGGCATTGCCTACCTCTGCTGAAGTTAAAAGCTGCTGCTTGCTGCTGCTGCTGCCTCTGCCATCTGTCAAAGGCATTGATACCGTTGCTAGTGCTTCTTGATTACAGCCCCATGGCTGTGGTAACCCATTAGCAAAAGAGCCAGGTTCTGCACAAAAGGTGCTCTCACTTTATAGCTAAAGTCACAGGTGACTGAATTCACTCTCATCATTTTCAGATGGTCATTATTGCTCTTTTACAACAGCCCTGTCTTTGTAGGACTTAGCAGCTGGGACTGTGCTATTAATATAGTGAGAAGTGCTCATCAACCTCTCATACTAGCCCACTGTCTTTGAATCACTTTCACACACTTTGATAATCTTCAGCTAGGAGATGTCTTTCCCTACAGGCTCTTCCATCCTGCTAGTCCTGCCTTATCTTGAGTGGCCCATGCCTCGATGCTAGCAAGAACTCAGTTTCTACATCAAGCAAGTTTATGTTTTGTTTCCAACGAGCCATTTGACTGTCTCCTTCTCTCATCTTGCAACTCCTATTTCCAACCTAAGTCTGTGTCATTCTTTTGAATGTAATTGGGTTTCTGAAGTTGGCCTTTTCCACAGCTAAGAGAAATGTAGATTCTGTTGCTGAAAAACAAATTAAGACCTGGAATGGTAGTCCAGCTTTTGCTTTCTTAGAACCACAGTTTTACTATGCATGCTTAGGAGTTGGTTCACTAACTTCTGTTATTCATCAATAGAGACAAATTGATGGAGTTGATTAATTTGTTTCTGTAATTGGAATGCCATAATTAACTATTTGCACTTTCTAAATTTTCTGTGCACTTTATATTTTCAACAAAACTCCTTATCACACTATTGGCAATAATTGTGTTTGGACTATTGTGCTTCTCTAATACTATATACATGTAACTAGATCAAAATTTAGTGTGATCATCTCTAACTGATGGCAAATCTCTATTTTAAAATTCCTTCAAATCCACATAGGAAGATATCTTTCCATTTTTTCATCAGGACCCCCTCCCACACTAGGGAAAAAAAAAAAGAGGAATTTTCAGTGGCTTAGAGACAAAGAAAAACAATTTGATGATATAAAAATAAAGGCTGAAAGAAAATAAAGAATAAAAATTAAGACAAAATGGAGGATTTAAGGTTGAGGGACATTTACAAACTTGCATAGTAAACAGCCCCTTTACAAGAGCAAAACATGGATTGTAAATATAAACTACATCAAAATATAGATATAGTTTGATCCAGCAATAAAACTTAGATTATTCATAGAAGCATGTTTTTGAATGGACTTTTAAAGTAATATACCTTATTTATTTATTTGAACATGTGAAAAGGTAATACACATGCATGTGCAGTACAGTACAAAAGCATAAACAGTGAACAATGTTTTCAAGTCTTCCCCTTCTCTAGCTCCCATCCTCTAATTTCCATCCCCAGAATCTACAGTTGTTACTGCTTTCCTGTGCATTCTCCTAGCAATAGAATATGCAGATATAAGAATGTTAATGATACTCTTTTGTGAGCAGTTTTAGCCTCTAAGGTATATATATATAGGAATTGGTTCTATGTTTTCCTGTAACTGCTGCCACTGTGCTCTGTTCTTCTTCTCTGCCAGCTCCCTTGCCTTATCTTTCCCTGATAGATGGCTGTCTCCCTTGTGGACTATTCTAAGTCTGATTTCATTAATTCTCCATCTTGTTTTGGTTATTAATACAGCCTCATCATTATTGTTAGTACTAAATCCTGTTTATTTAAAATCTTCAACTTTATTGTTTGTTCAAAAGTCTTCCTTGATACCCAGAGCAAGCAAGGATTTTGGTTTTAGGGTAAACACAGTATAGCTTAGTGCTTAGACCAGCAACTCTGCAGCCACTTGCTAGCTATGTGACTATGAGCTGGTTACTTTCTGCCTATGTTTCCCCATTTTCAAGGTAGTACTTACCCCACAGGGCTGTTGTGGGGATTAAATGAGTTATTCATTTAAAGCACTTAGAGTCTGCCTAACATGCTATCGGTACTATTAAGTTTTAGCTATTTTTACTATCATTGGAATGGGGAAGGGATTTCCCTCTCTCACACCTCTCTGTACTCTGTTCCCTTTCTCATATTCCCTGTCTTTGTATCTCTGGAGTTGTGGATGGCTGAGGAATTAGGGGAAATATGTTTCCTTTTTGGTCCATCCATGAAATAATTTATTGTCCCCTTCCCGTTGGTAATTCGTTCTGGCATAGCAGGTGGTGCCCCCAACAGCCCTGCTGATGAAGAACTCAATCTACTAGGGGAGTGTCACTTTCAAGGTCCAGCTACATGTTCTGGAAGATCCCCACTGTGCTGTGTTTTGGTTTTTTGTTTTTGAATTTTGAAGCACCAGCCCACTTGACCCAGGTGCAGGGGTTCCCAACAGCCATCAGCCCTCAAGTATACACTGCAACTCAGATGTCTGTTATTACTTATAATGAGTATCTTTGTGTTTCATCATCTATAATTTTGATGGAGCAACACCACTCTCCTGATTAAATAAGTCACCAAGGTTTTGAACTTTTTAGCAAAGCTTAAAGGAACTTTTATGACTAAGTCTGTGCTTACCCCTCTATCCACAACTCCTATCATTTCCTCTTGACCAGTCTTCATTCTAGATGCACCTTTTGTCTTAGATGGATGCTACAAGGTGCTGTTTAGACCACCCTTCTCCATTTCAGTACTGAAATACTCTTTCCACAACTTGTGGAAGTGTTGGCAGCTGAGAGCTCTTAGATAAGTATTCTTGAGAATTCTCTTAGCCAAAGAGCCTTCCTACCTAAGATCACATCCCCTCTCTGGGAGCAACCTACATCTAATGACTAGTTGACATGGGGAAATAAAGACCAAACCTCCTTGCCTCAAAGAGGGTCAACTTTGAAAGGTCATCCCAGTTACAGAGCACCCTGCAGAAGTAGCTGAGACTTATTTTGCAAGTGCATTGCAGTTCAACACCTCCTTGTACTTAATCCTGCTTCCTTCACTTTGCCTCCACTACTAATCCCCAAGTATTGATCCAAAGAGCACATCCACTGTTATTTTAGAGTCTACTTCCTGGGGAACCATAGCTAAAATCTATAATTCTACAAATGTATGTTGCTTTTTCTTTCTCCATGCCTTTACAGGTGCTGTTTCCTCTTCTTGGAATGTACTTCACCTTCATCTAGGCATTCTACTCATCCTTCAAAGTCCAGCTCAAATCTTCTCTGGCCCAAAGTCATATTTGAATGTCCCTCCAAATGTACTTCTATCATTTCCTGAATATTGTAACTTCTTCATAACTTGTAGCAGTTTCTAACTACTGAATTTTTTGTAAATCTCTCCCATTGGACTATAAGGAATTTGGGGCTAGTGTTTGAGTTTTATTCTACTTTGTTTCTCAAAAAGATAGCATAATATTTAATGCATAGCAGATTATCAATAAATATTTATTGAATGAATGAATGAGTGATTGAGTGTAATTCTAAACTGCCTCTTTCCGACTCTATGAACTATACAAATGGGAAAGGATTAAATGACCCTGAGTAATAGAATATGATTTTATTAACAACTCTCCTCATGTCTTGGCTGGAAAAGTCAATTTGTCCACCAAATGTTATCAATGTTTTGCTTTAATTATCAGCAACTTCGACCTATGGATTATGAAGGAAGTCTATAAAAGTTTTAATATCCACACTGAAGTATTTCTTTTCTAAAGGTAGAAGATTACATATTTTCTTATGGCAGCCCTCCCCTATTTCTTCTGTATTAATTTGGATGTGGATTAAAATGATGGTAGGGTCTATTAGAGGTTCAGAATTTTAATACAATTTTGAAAAATGACTGGGTGAATATCCACTAAGACAATACCGTGCTACACACTGCAGAGAACACAAAGATGAATAGTCACAATCTGTGCTCTCAAAAGATCAAAGATAAGAAATTTGCAAAAGACCTAGAAAACAATAAGATAAATGGAAAAGGAAAGACGCAAACTAGAATGGCTCTCAAATAAGGAAATAATATCATTCAATAGAGACTAGGTAGAAAGGGCTTCAGTTTGACGGGAAGGGTTTCCACAGTGATGATGGAAGGTAAAATATGAGTGAGGAGACTATCCTAGAGACCAGTCAGTTGATGGAGGATGGGTGGGATAAATAGTAGCATGGGAAAAGAGTTTCATCCTTTTAAATTAGTACTGAAGGTCATTTTCAGGAGCATGAGAGAGTGAAGAAGAAATGACACTGCAGGGACATACAGGTAAAAACAATTTTTAACCAAATTGCCTTTTTTTCCCTTTCTACCCCAAGACATGTACTTTAAACATTACTTGTAACACCCTTGTAATGGAAACAGTTAAAAAGTTATTTTTTCCAAGAGATTTCAATTACATTGATATCCTTATAGAATATCACTTACCATGTGGTGCCATTTCACACTGTATTGCAGATTCTGGAGACAACTCACTAGCCAGAAAGAAGGAGATTAGTTAAAAAGGAATGAACATAGCCTCTTATCATCTTAGTGGAGCCTGATTTCCAAATCTGAAGCTACTATGACCTTAATGTCAAAGCCCAACAAGGACATCCATACACACACTAAAACTATAGAGAAATTTACTGTGACTATTACTGGACAACACTTAACACAAAGATTAGCAGGCAGACTATGGCAGCACATTAAAAGAATGAAACACTATGCCCTAGTAGTATTTATTACATAGAGGATGGTTCAATAAAAGAGAATCTATAATACAATTCTCAACATTAATTGCTAAAGAAGAAATTCTACACAATAATTTTTGAGTTCCAAATTTATGAGATTTTAAATATAAACTTGATAACATTTTTAAATAAAATGGCTATGTAGTTCATGTCTTAATGTGACAGATAAAAAAGAGGGTACCAGGTGTAATTAGAAAATAAATAGAGCATTCTTATTAAGGTAAAGAATAAAACAAAGATTACCATTACTACCACCATCATTTACCATTTCTGGAAGTACCATCACATATTATTTTAAAATAGAAATAAATGTATATATTAAAATTGGAAAGAAAAATATAATTTTGTTTGAATTATAACTTCATGGGAAAAAGTATGAGGGGCTTTTAAATTTTCAATGTTATCAAAATAATTTAATTAGAAGTAGAGTTATCAGTTACTGAAATGATTGATAAAATTGCCTTATGAAATTTTTAGAACCTGTTATGTTTTCCTTTGCTTGCTTGGAGGAGGTAGATCTTTGATAATTATTTTATGTCTTCTATTTTAATTGGTATATTTAGATTTTCTAGATCTTCTTTGATTCTTTTTTAAAAAATAAACTTTTTATTTCAGAGCTATAGGAAAGTTACAAAGACAGTAAATTCTCATGTATCCTTCAACCAGTTCCCACCCCCAGTGTTAACTAAAATCTTACATAATCATGGCGCATTTTTCAAAACTAAGAAATTAACATTATTACAATTACATTAACTAAAATTCAGACTTTATTTGGATTTCACCTATTTTTCCACTAATATCCTTTTCTTGTTAAAGGATCCAGTCCAGGATTCCTTGCTGCATTTAGTCAGCATATCTCCCCAGTTTCCTCTGATCTCTAAAAGTTTAGCAATCTTTCCTTGTTTATGACCTTGACAGTTTTGAAGAGTACTGGTTAGGTATTTTGTAAAATGTACCTCTATTTGTATTTATCTGACTTTTTTTCCACATAATTAGACTGGGAATATAGCTTTGAGGAAAAAATATTACAGAGTGAATGCCTGCCTGTCTCATCATGAAAAAAATACAAGATTTGAATTTATTTATTAGTACTACTATTTTTCTCTTCCTGAATTCAAATATTCAACTTCATCTTTATATGGGTCATTTTCTTTCTGCCATCCTTAGATTTATTTTGTTTTATTTGTATAACTTCTTGCTTTCAATACTTGATTTCATTATTCTCATTTTTTTCTGGTTTATTTTTCTAAGTATTAAAGGCTGTAAATTTTTCTCTGTGACCCCTTTGGCTGTATACTATAGAGTTTGATATATAGTATTATCAATACTTTGTAGTTTCCTATTAATTTCCTCTTTGATCCAACAATTGTTTAAAATAGAAAGTTTACTTGACAAGTGATAGGTTGTTTTTTGCTTGTTTCATAAATTCATTGTCAGTTTCTAACTTTTTGCACTGTAATCAGAGAATATGTCTTCTATTTCTACTTTTTGGAATTTATACAGAAATTTCTAGCCTAACACATGGTTACGTTTGTGAATGTTCTATGGTCATTAGGGAAAAAAAGGTACATTCTTTGTTATCATGGATACAGAATAATGTATAGTTTTCTCTCTGTCGTCTGTCACTCATACACACACATATACACAAAAATACCTCCTCCTATCTCTATCTATTATGTCCTGAAGACTTACTTGCTTTTGGATTCTTTGCCGACATGCTGACAGAGGTGAATTAAAGTCTTCTACTACTAATGCTGCAAAAGAGTATCATGTATTAATACATAAACCAGAAACTTTCCTACAGTTTTTTTTTTGCTCTATCAATTTAGATGGTACTATGATATATAGTATATGGATTGTGTTAATTTTCTCTAGCTATGCATCAATTTATCAAAATTTAATGGCTTAAAAATACCTAGTTATTATAGTGTCTTAGGTCAGAAAGTTCAGTCTCAGTTTAGCTGTAGTCTGCTCAGGGTCTCACACAGATGGACTCAGGATGCCAACTGGCAGTGCTATCTCATTTGAGGCTCAGAGTTCTCTTTCAAGGTCAGTTAGATTGTTGGGAAAATTCAATTGTTTGAGGCTGTCAGATTAAAGACCCTATTACTTTGTTGGCTGTGGCTGAGGGCAATACTCAGCATCTAGAAGCCGTGTGCGGTTTCTTGCCGTATGACCTGTTCCAGAGGCCATCTCATGCTACCAGTCTCCAACTTCTGTCTCCAACCTCCAGACCCAGACTTAAAAGGGTCATGTGATTAGGGCAGGCCACTCAAATACTCTTCCTTTTAACTCAGAGATAACTGATTAGTAACCTTAATTATAGCTGTACAATTCCTTCTTCCACATTATATAACATAATCATGAGAATGATTTCCCATCATATTCAGAGCTTCATCCCATACCCTTCCTTAATATTTCAGCTTCAAGTGGAGGGATTGATATAAGACATGGATACTAGGGGACAGGAATATTGGGAGCCATCTTAAAATTCTTCTTACTACATAGATTTTCATAATTATTTTATCATCACAATGGATTATGAACTTTTTCATAATGTGATACATTTAAAAAATCACCTTTACTGCCTTAAAGCTTATTTTAAAGCTTGAAATTCAAGTTTGTCTGAATTATGATCCCAACACCTACTTTGTGGTTGTTTACACTTTTTTGGTATTCCTTTCTTCCATCTTTTTATTTGCAACCTTTTTGAGATACTTTGTTTTATAAATGCCTCTAGTATGTAACATATTGCTGGACTCTATTAGTGATTTAACTATATTTCTTTCTCTTTCTACGTAAGTTCAATCTCTTGTCATTTATTCCATAACAGATTTTGTCACTGTATTTTATATGTGCTTTTATTGTTGTTGTTGTTACCTTGAAATATCTTATTATTTGATGTTTTTCTCCTCACTTTGTATGTGTGTGATGTGGTGTTTTTGTGTGTTTCTTTAATACGAAAGGTTTATATTCCTGTTGTGATGATGTTTAGGATTACAATAACTTCTTATATTTATTCCTCAAAACTTTAGACAGAATCTGTTGATTTCCAACTATGAGCAAAGATGAAATAGGTTCATTTCTATTTTCTCTGTCACTCCTCTTAAAATTTTAGTTGATTTTATTAGTGAAACCTTTATGCATTTGTGTTTATATTGCTTGTTTACTTTAATAACCCCTAGGTTTTAAAAATGAAATCAATGTGTTTATTAACTTTCCCCTTATCTTTTATTTTTGTTATAATTGTCATTAGCAATATCACTTTTATACTTTCAAGATGTATAATATTTACATTCAGTTATGTAACAATAATCCTACTTCCTTTATGTCTTAGCCCTTCGTGTAACAGATTCTGTGCATACTGCCAGACTTTCCCCTTTCATTTCTTGTTGAGCTAAAGTTCATTTTCTTTGACTTTATTTAAGAGAGACTCATGAGAATCACATTCCTTGATTTTTTTTCACATTAAAACTGTTACACTGAGTTAAAGTTTGGCTGCATATAATATTCTTGAGCTATAATGTTTTCATAAGCGTTTTACAGACATTGTTCCATTGTCATCTAGCACTGTTGTGGAAAAGGCTAAGGTTAGCTACTTTTTTTGTCTCCTATATAGATCAAATGAACCTTTTTTTCCCTCTCTGGATTTCCAAAGGATTCCTTGTTTATTTTTGAAATTAAGTAACTTTACAAGGAAAGAGCTCATCATTGACTGACTTAATTTTTCTAAGGACATAGTCTGCTTTTGAATCTATATGTTCATGAAACATTTTATTAAATTTTATTTACATATTTTCTTCTCCTCTGTTATTTTGGTTCTCTTCTTTAGTGATACCAGTTATGCTTATATTTTGTCTCATTTCTGAAGTCTTTCTGGCTTACCTCAGTCTGGTCCTTAATTCTCCTTAGCACGTTTTTACCAATATTCATTTTCTTTGCACTGTTTCCAACATTGCTTTTGGCCTTTTCAGAGTATTTTTAACATTCCATTTTTTTCCTGAGCTTCACTATATCTTTCCTAAATTCTTATATATCTACTTTGAGATCACATTTTATAGATAAAATCACTCCATTAAATTAAAACAGTTTTTCATCTGCCATTTGATATTTTTCCAGTTTTAATTGTCATTGATTTTTTTTACTTTTCTACTTTTTTCTTGTAAAATATTTGTTTAGATCCTGTATTGATTCTTTTAAAATTATTGCCTATTAGAATAAATTGGGCTACTTCCAAATCAAATATTTTCAGGACTTTCACCTTGAGGAATGTTCCTCTTGATCCAGCATAGTATGTATAAATTTGCTCTTTTAGCTTTACTTTTCCCCAACTATTTCACCCTGGCAGCATTAGAGCTACTGCAGAATTGGCCTCCTTTACCCTTGCCCACTTGCAGGCAACAACAGCTTGTTTGTGTGATTTCTTGTTTAGTTCAGCTTCACCAGCTTATCTTTGGTTCAAAACCAGAACCAAAGAAGGTTTACTTAGTGTATGCATTCCATTCCCCTTTCTCTGTCTAAGCTACTCACCTTGCTTTCCTCACATCCCTATCACCCAGGAAAAGCATTGGTCATCTATCCAGGGAGGTATCTCTGGGTCCAAACATGTGAACAAAAGCCCTATTCCAGGGGTGTCATATTTCCATACAATTCAGCTGTTACTCCATAACTGGAGTGCTTTCCTTGCTGTTTTTGAATATCCCATATTTTAGTAAATGTATGTTACTGGCCTCTACCCTATCAGAAACTTTGCTTTAACAAAAGTTTTTTAAAATTTATCATAGGATTAAAGACATACAGAAAGAAACTTTAGGAAAGATCTAAAATTTTACCCTTGATAAAATTATTGGTATTCATTCCCCCCCCCGCCGACCTTTGTGTATGTGTGTGTGTTTGTGTGTGTGTGTCTACTCTACATTGCTGGAGGAAACTGTAATTGCCTCCCCTGAGGCAGTTGTCAAGCAAGATAATGTTGAGTTTTCTCAGGGGACCCACTCCCACCACTCTTCTTTGCTTCTAGACCCGTAACTAGACTCAAGTTCCAGAGGGTCCCTAAAGTCAATGTACAAGGTGTGACCCATGAGGAAATGTGCTATATTCCAAAAGAATGACTTGAGTTTTCTTCTTTCTACAAGCAGAAATCCAGGGAACCTGTGTAGAAATGGATAATAAAGCTGTGGGATAATGGAGGAAGACACAAAAAGTTGAATTAGGCCATATTTATTGATATGGGCTCACTAAGCAGAGATTCTGCATTTAATGGTGCAGCTCAGGGAATTAGAAGTGGCTCTAACTACTTGTTTTGTTGATTGGCTAAAACATGGACCAAAAAGTGGCCCCTGAGGAGAAAGTTAGAAATGCCAGACCTGTATAGCTTAAGTCAGAAAAGGGATTCAAAGGCTTAGGGATATTGGAATATTAGAGTGAATTTGTCATTTACAACCTAGTCTCTCATGCTGGGAGTGTCCAGAAGGCACATCTTTCACCACTACAGCAAGCAATTTGTGAGGGAAGTCCTAGCATCCTTGAGGAGCTCTGTGCTTGCTCTTTTCTGTAGATCAGACCCTACTATGGTGGAAACTGCAGCCATTGAATGGAGAAATATAAATGTGATGAGGATAACTGGATTTCAGAGTGGCAGGGGCAAAGGGGCAAGCTCAACAACCAATGGAAAGATGAGTGTGGTTGATTTAATGAATAACAAAAACTCAAAGCAGCAGTCAAAATAGTCTGCCTCTTGTGAACCTATGGTATTAGCTAGTTGATCATGGTGTTCCTAGAAGTTAAACAGATAGGAGGCCTATTAAATTCTTATTTGATTTGTGTAAGTATAAAAGTTATAGGTCAAGTAAACAAAAATCTAACCTAAATAAAAAATTAAGTCATGATTCCTCAATCATTTCCCAGACTTAAGCTGGCTTACAAAGCCCAGAATTCCTTGAGTGAAGGGGAGGCAGGGTCCCTTTGAAGAAGGACCTTAGTATACTACCAAAATTTATACTGTGAATCTTTCTCCCGGACTGCCACAAAGGGACCTATGGCCTTTTTCAGGGTAAGTGTGCCTTGGGGAAAGGAAATAATCAGAACTTTTGGGAAGTACTAGACAATGGTTCTGAACTGACAATAATTCCAGGAAACCCAAAATGTCATTCTGGCCATCCAGTCAGAATAGGGAATTAGGGAGGTCAGCAGTTCAATGGAGTGTAGCTCAGGTCCTTCTAACAGTGGGTCCAGTGTGTCCCCAAATCCATCCTCGGTTAGTACAGAGTTATTTGTTATAACTGAGGTTATTTCCTCAGTTCTGGAATGCATAATTGGAATAGACATGCTGAGTAGCTAGTGGAATCCCCATGCTGCTTGCTGGAGCTGTAAAGTGAGGGATATTATGGTGAGAAAAGCCACATGGAAGCCACAAGAACTGCCTCTACCTAGGAACATAGTAAGCTGGAATCTATACCGCATTCCTGGAGGGATTGCAGAGATTAGTGCCATCATCAAGGACTTGAATGATTCAGAGGTGGTCATTCCCACCACATCCCCATTTAAATTATCTATTTGGACTGTGAAGAAGATAGATCTTAGAGACTGACAGTGGATTACTGTAAACTTAACCAGGTGGTAACTCCAAATGTAGTTTCTGTCCCAGGTGTGATTTCATTGCTTGAGCAAATTGACATATTCCCTGGTACCTGGTATGCAGCTATCAATCTGGCAAATGCTTTTTTTCTCCATCCCTTTCAGTAAGGTGCACATGAAGCAGTTTGTCTTCAGCTGGCAAGGCCAGCAATACACCTTCACTGTTCTACCACAGGGGCATGTCAACTCTCCAGCTCTATGTTATAATTTAGTTTTCAGGAGTCTTGATCACTTGCCCATCCACAAACATCACACTGGTTCATTATATTGATGACATTGTGCTTACTGGACTTTCTGAACAAGAAGTAGCAATACTCTAAACTTATGGCAGGACCCCTGTGTGCCAGAGGGTGGGAAATAAATCTGACAAAAATTCAGGGGCCTTCTATCTCAGTGACATTTTTTGGAGTCCAGTAGTGTGGCGCATGTTGAGAAATCCCTTCTAAGGTTAAAGGTAACTTGTTGTATCTGGCACCTCCTAAAACCAAAAAAGAAACAGAATGCCCAGTGGACCTCTACAGATTTTGGGCAACATATTTCTCATCTGGGTGTGTTACTCCAGCACATTCACCAAGTGTTCTAAAAAGCTGCTAATTTAAATGGAGCCCATAATAAAAGAAGACT
Organism: Chlorocebus sabaeus; assembly: GCF_047675955.1. NCBI lineage: Eukaryota > Metazoa > Chordata > Mammalia > Primates > Cercopithecidae > Chlorocebus > Chlorocebus sabaeus. Next base: position 58,749,730 of record NC_132928.1, read on the forward strand.
CTGAAACAGGTCCAGGCTGCTGTACAATCTGCTCTGGTACTTGGACAATAGGATCCAGCAGATCCAATGGTGCTTGATGTATCAGTGGCAGATAATGATGCTTTTTAGAGCCTTTGGCAGTGAATTGAAGTGCAAGCCCCCAGGATTTTGGGGCAAAGCCTTACTCTCCTCTGCAGATAATTAGTCATTTTTTGAGAGACAGCCTTTGACATGCTACTAGGCCTTAGTAGAGACTGAATGCTTGACCATGTGGCACCAAGTTACCATGTGACCTGAGCTGCTTATCATGAACTTGGTGTTATCCAACCCACCAAGCCATAAAGTTGGGTGTGCACAGAAGTATTCCATCATCAAATGGAAGTGATATATATGTGATCAGGCATGAGCAGGTCTTGAAGGCACAAGTAAATTACATAAAGAAGTGGTCAAAAGCCCATGATACTTCCTCCTGCTACCCTGCCTTCTCTTTATTTGCCTGCAACTATGTCCTCATGGGGAGTTCCCTGTGATCAATTGACAGAGGAAGAAAACAGCCTGATTTACAGATGGTTCTACATGATATACAGATACAACTTGAAAGTGGATGACTGTATCCCAATAGCCCCCTTCTGGGACATCTCTGAAGGACAATGGTCAAGAGAAATATTCCCAGTGGGCAAAACCCCAAGCAGTGCAATCCTCCCTGTAGGCAGAACTTCGAGCACTGAATCTGATTTTTTACTTTGATTGGAAGGAGAAATAGCCAGATGTGTGATTATATACTGATTCATCCACTGTGGCTAATGATTTTTCTAGATAGTCATAAACTTGGAAGGAACATGATTGGAAAATTGATGAAGAAATTTGAGGGAGAGATATGTGGATAGACATCTCTGAATTAGCAAAAAGTTTAAAGATATTTGTGTTTTATGTAAATAGTCACCAAAGGGCAATCTCAGCTGAGGATTATTTAATAATCAAGTAGATAGGATGACACATTCTGTAGATACAAATTGGGCTATTTCTTCAGCTACTATTGTCATTACCCAATAATCTCATGATCAAAGTAGCCATAGTGTCAGGGATGTAAGTTATGTATGGGTCCAGCAACAAGGACTTTCGTTTGTCAAGGATAACCTAACTATAGCCACTACTGAGTGGCCAATATGCCAGTAGCAGAGAAAAACACTGAGTTCTTGATATGGCCCAGAGTGATCAGCCAGCTACCTGGTGCCAGGTTGATTACATTGGACTGCTTCCATCATAGAAGAGGAAGCATTTTGTCCTTACTGAAATAGACACTCTGGATACGGATTTGCCTTCCAGGTATGCAATCCTTCTGCCAAAAACTACCATTTGTGGACTTATAGAATGTCTTATCCATCATCATGTTATTCCACACAGCATTGCTTCTGATCAAGGAACTCACTTCACAGCAAAAGAAGTGGGGCAATCGGCTTATGTTCATGGAATTCACTAGTCTTATCATGTTCCCCACCATCCTAAGCTACTTGTTTGATGGAATGGTGGAATGATCTTTTGAAGACTCAGTTACATCACCAGCTAGATATCAATACCTAGAAGGGCTGGGGCAAGATTCTCCGGAAAACTGAATATGCTCTGAATGTGTTCAATTTATAGTGCTATTTCTTCTATAACCAGGATTCCTGGGTCTATGGATCAAGGGGTGAAAATAGGAGTTTCACCACTCACTATTATCCTTAGTGACCCACTAACTTCCTGTTCTTGTGACATTATGCTCTGCTGTCTTAGCGATCTCAGTTCTGGAGGGAAGAATTATTCCATCAGGGGACACAACAATAATTCCATTGAACTGGAAGTTAAGACTGCCACCTGGCCACCTTGGTCTCCTTGTGCTTCTGAGTCAACAGGCTAAGAAGGGAGTTATGGTGCTGCTTGGACTGACTGATCCACACTACCAAAGAGAAATAGGACTACTATTCCATAATGGAGGGAAGGAAGAGTATATCTGCAATACAAAAGATCTCTTAGTGTGTCTCTTAGTATTTCCTCTTAATTTTGTTCTGAATACATATCTGTGTGTTTATATCATCAAATATTTTTTCTTTTCTTATTCTCTTATCACAAATTATAAAATGTAATGACTTCATATTCTAGTATTTAAGTATTGTTAATGTTACATCATATTATTTAAGTTACAGGACATCAAGGAACAGAGTAAATATCACTGAAGGACTTTATCTCCTCCTCTGAGAAGGGTTTAGTGTATTTTCTTTGTATGCAGGACATATGTTGGAACAGGAATTGAAAGAAATTAAAGAATGTGTAAGCAGAAACTCAGTTGTATGTAAGAAAACCCAATTCTCCCTGAGACAGAGAAAGAGTTGGAGCCCTTCAAAATTAACTGCCTGTTTTTCTGTGGCTAGTGAGATTTATCTCGTCTCCTTTCCCAGGCATTGTGAAGACCCTGTTTCTCTAACTGTGCAGGTGCAAGGTCACTAGACAGATAAACTCAAGTCATAAAACATGTTTTTCCTTGAAAAGAAATGATGTGATGCATGTCTCAATTAATTGAATAACTGTCTTTGTTTCTCGCTTCTCTAATATGCTTCCGCCTGCACAGATCTCCCCCTGCCCCATGGAATGCTTAAAAGGTAATTTAACTCTTTGCTCAGGGTTCAGTCCTTTGGATGTTAATCCAACTGGGCCGGTGCACCTAAATAATAAATATCCTCCTCAACCCCATCAGTCTCTCTGATTCCTTATCAATCATGCTACATTTCAACATGTTAAATGGAATTATGAGTTTGTTATTGACTTTATTTGGAGATTAAATATGGCTTAAGGATATGTATATGGGTTCCAAATTTTCAATGTGGGAACACATTATAGTTAGTTAATATTATGTGTCAAACTGAGTGAGCCATAGGTTGCCCAGATATCTGGTAAACATTATTTTGGGGTATGTCTGTGAGGGTATTTCCAAAAGAGATTAGCATTTAAATTGGTGTTCTGAGTATAGGAGATGACACTCTCTAATGTGGGTCAACATCTTCCAATCCTTTGAGGGCCTGGATAAAACAAGAAGGCAGAAGAATGCTTAGTTTTCTCTTTGCCTGACTACTTGAGTTAGTACACAAATCTGCTGCCCTCAGTGCTCTGGTTCTGAATCCTCAGAACCAGGCTGGACTTTTTATCATCAATTCTCTTGCTCTCGGGCCTTCAAACTGCACCACTGGATCTCCTCGGTCTCTGTCTTGCAGAAAGCACAATCTAGGACTTCCTAGCTTCTATTATTGTGTAAACCAATACCTTATAATAAATATATTTATCTATATAGTTGTGGTTTCTCTTCTCCTTACTAATAAGAGAACCCTTACTAGTAAGGCATGAAGTTAGGAGATTAATTAATAAAGACAAATTCTTCCAATTGGCACATTTGGTAAGATTTCTGGATGAGGGCTCTTAGTAATATAATTTTCTTTCTTTCTTTCTTTCTTTTTTTTTTGCAACCTCCACCTCCTGGATTCAAGTATTTCTCCTGCCTCAGCCTCCTGAGTAGCTGGGATTACAGGCACCCGCCACCACACCCGGCTAATTTTTGTATTTTTAGTAGAGACGAGGTTTCACCAAGTTGCCCAGGATGATCTCGATCTCCTGACCTCATGATCCACCTGCCTCGGCCTTTCCAAAGTGCTGGGATTACTGGCGTGAGCCACCATACCCGGTCAGTAATGTAATTTTCTATTGTATTAATAATTCTGTCTCTTAAGAGAACAAAAATTAAGAAAAATAGTCAGGATTAGAAAAAAAGATAAGCTTTTGACTGACTGAAATATTAATAGGAATTCACTTACATATTTGTAACTTCTCTGTAATCACTGATGAGACAAAGTAGTGAAGAGAAACTCTAGTATATTACCTCTTAGCCAAAGATAAAATACCTAGATAGTTACCAAGCAAGCAAATTCTTTGAAATGTTGACACTTGTCATGGCAACTATATATTTCAAAGATTCCATTCTGGAATGAATGTGGTAGAATGTACTGGCATGCCCAAGTGGCTACGAATACTCACCTGTCATTATTGAGGGGTGGGGAAGTTTCTAGTTTCTATGTTACCAGCACTGAAAGGTAGTTCTGCAGACCAACAGTCCAGTAGAAGCTGGGCAAAGGATAAGAATAGAAAATTCACAGAAAAGGAAAACTGAGTGGCCAATAAATATTTTAAAAGATTTGTAATCTCACTTGAAGTTATGAAAAAACAAACCACTGAAATATTATTTCTCAGCTAATAAGTTAAAAAATACTAAAATACAAGTAAAAATAATAAAAAATGATAATTTCAAATATTGGCAAAGATAAAAGAAACTTGAACTTTCTCACATGACTGGTGGGATTATAAATAGATATAACTAGTTTGTAGAGAAATTTGTCAAGTTCTAGCAAAACCGAAAATCTACAACCCAGAATTTCCAGCTGTCAGTCCATAGAGTGTATAAACATGTATACAATTGATGCTCTGAGAGACATGGGGAAGGATGTTTATTGTAGCACTTTTTATAATAGATTTATTAAGATATAATTCACATACCATAAAATTTATCATCTTAAAGTATATGATTCAATCATTTTAAATATATTTACAGAGGTATACAACCATCATTACTATCTAATTTTAGAACATTTTCATTTAGAACAACCTCCAAAGAAACCCTGTACCTGTTAGCAGATATTCTCCCTCCCTCTCCCCCAAGTACCTGGCAACCACTAGTCTTCTTTCTGTCTTTTGGACATTTTATGTAAATAGATTTATACAATGTATGACTTTTTCTGATTAGGTTGTTTCGTTTTTATTGAGTTGTGATATTTTATATATTCTAGATGCTAGTCGCTTATCAGATACATAATTTGCAGATATTTCTACCTTTCCTATGGACTGCCTTTACATTTTCTTGAGTGTCTCTTGAAGCACAAAAGTTTTAAATTTAAGTGAAATTTACTTTGCCATTCTTTTTCTTTTGTTGCCTGTGTTTTTGGTATCATAACTAAAAAAAAAAAAAAAAAAAAAAAAAAAAAAAAAAAAAAAAAAAGACATTGCCTGCATTCCCTGACCCAACTTCACAGAGATTAGATTTAGAACTTTTCTAAGAGTTTTATAGTTTTATGCCTTACATTTAGGTATTTGGTTCATTTTGAATTAGTTTTAGTATATAGTGTGAGGTAGGGGTCTAATTTTATTTTTTGCATCTGGATATTCAGTTGTCTCAGTACAATTTGTTAAAAAGTTGATTCTTTTCCTGATTAATTGTCTTCACATCTTTGTAACAAATGAATTGACTAAAATGGTTTATTTCTGAACTCAATTTTATCCCATTGATCTATATGTTTTTCCTATACCGGTAGCACACTGTATTGATTACTGTGTCTTCATAGTAAGTTTTGAAATCAGGAAGTGTGAATTGTCAAACTTTGTTTGTTCTGGGCTTACAATTACAACATTAGTCTAAAACAATGTAGTTTGAATCAATACTAATTTAGTTTGAATAACATACAAAGGTTTTGCTCCAGTATACCTGGTTTCCTCCTTCATCCTTTCTGCTATTATTGTGATGCACACTATATATATATATACACACACATACACACACACACACCCACACATACATGTTATACATACATATATTTAAATATTATAATCCCACCAACCCAGTTTTATAATTATTGCTTTATGCTGTTTTCTTTTAAACATAATAGGAGAACAAAACCAAATACTTTTAAACTACCTCTGTAGTTTATGAGTGTGCTCTCTGTGTAGACTTGAGTTACTATCTAGTATTCTTTTATTTCAGCCTGAGACAATATCTTCAGTATTTCTCATAGGGCAGATCAGATAGAAAAACAATCTTACTTTATTTGTGAATACTTAATTTTTTCTTTCTTTTTTTTTTTTTTTTTCTGAAGCATAGTTTGGCCAAGTATAGAATTCTCAGTTGGTAATATACTATTTTTTTCTCTTTTGAGATGGAGTCTGGCTATGTTGCCTAGGCTGGAATGCAATGGCTTAATCTCGGCTTACTGTAAGCTCCACCTCCCAGGTTCACACCATTCTCCTGCCTCAGCCTCCTGAGTAGCTGGGAGTACAGGTGCGTGCCACCACACCCAGCTAATTTTTTTGTCTTATCATAGTGACGGGGTTTCACAGTGCTAGCCAGGATGTTCTTGATCTCCTGACCTCATGATCTACCTGCCTTAGCCTCCCAAAGTGTTGAGATTACAGGAATGAGCCACTGGGCCCGGCCCAGTAATTTATTTTTATGTTTCTTTATTGTCATCTGACTTCCTTCTAGCCTCCCTCTTCTCTCTCTTCCTCCTGCTTTGGCCATGTAAGATGTGCCTGCTTCCCCTTCAGCCATGATTGAAAGTTTCCTGAGGCCTCCCCAGCCATGCTTTCTGTAGAACCTGTGGAACAGTGAGCCAGTTAAACCTTATTTATAAATTACCCAGTTTCAGATATTTCTTTAAAGCAGTGTGAGAACAGACTACTACAGAAAATTAATACCTAGGAGTGGTGCTGCAGTGGGATAATTAAGGAATCAGAGAGACAGAGGGGTTGAGGAAGAATTATTTAATTATTTAGGTGCACCGTCCCAGTCGGATGAACATCCAATGGACTGAGCCCTCAACAAACAGTCTGGTTACCTTTTAAGTATTTTGTGGGGTTGGGGGGAGATATGCACAGGGGAAGCATATTACAGAAGTGAGAAACAAAGACAGTTATTCAATTGAGACATGTGTTACGTTATTTCTTACTTTTCAAGGAACAACATGTTTTATAACGAGATTATCTGTTTAGTGACCGTGGAGCCACACAGCTAGAGAAATAGGGTCTTCACAATGCTTGGGAAAGGGAGAGATAAGACTCACTAGCTGCAGAAAAGCAGGCAATTAATTTTAAAGGACCCCAGCTCTTTCTCTTCTTCAGGGGGAATTGGGTTTTCTTACATACAACTGAGTTTTTGCTTACACATTTTTAATTTCTTTTAATTCCTGTTCCAGTGCATTGTTATAAAGATGCCTGAAAATGTGGAAGCAGCTTTGGAGCTGGGTAAGGAGCAGAGGTTGGAACAGTCTGGTTGGCTCAGAAAAAAACAGGAAGATGAGAGAAAGTTTGGAACATCCTAGAGACTTGAATGATTTTGACCGAAATGCTGACAGTGGGACAGAGATGGCCAGGCTGAGGAGGTCTCAGATGGACATGAGGACCTTATTGGGATTGAATCTGAGAGTGATGATTTAGGGAATTTGGTGCAAGAAATTTCTAAGCAGCAAAACATTTAAGATGTGACCTGGCTGCTTCTAACAGTATATACCCATATGTCTAAGCAAAGAGATGGTCTGAAACTAGAACTAAAAAAGGGAAGCAGAGCATAAACGTTGGGAAAATTTGCAGCCTGACCATGTGGTACAAAAGAAAAACCAATCTTCTGGGGGGGATTCAAGCCAACTGCAGAAATTTACATAAGTAAAGAGGAACCAAATGTTAATAGCCAAGACAATGGGGGTAATGCCTTGAAGGCATTTCAGAGATCTTCAGGGCAGTCCTTCCCATTACAGACCTAGAGTCCTAGGAAAGAAGAATGGTTTTAAGGGCCAGGTTTCAGGCCCCACTGCCCTGAGCAACCTTGAGACACTGCTTTTTGTGTCCCAGCTGTTACAGCTACCACTGTGGCTAAAAGAGCCCCAGGTACATCTCAGGCCACTGCTTCAAAATATGCAAGCCATAAGCCTTTGCTGGCTTCCACATGGTGTTAAGCCTGCAGGGTCGCAGGGGACAAGGGTTAAGGCTTGGGAGCCAATGCCTAGATTTCAGATAATATATGGAAATGCCTGGATGTTCAGGCAGCAGTCTCCTGTGGCAGCACAGCTCTCATGGAGAACCTCTACTAGAGCAGGGTAGAGAGAAAATGTGGGGTTGGAACCTTCACATGGAGTCCTCACTGGGGCACTGCCTAGTGGAGCTGTGAGAAGAGGGCCACTGTCCTCCAGATCCCAGAATGGTAGATCTGCCAACAGCTTGTACTGTGCACCTGGAAAGGCTGCAGGCACTCAATACAAACTTGGGAAAACAGCCACAAGGGCAATACCCTGCAGAACCACAGGGGCAAAGCTGTCTAAGGCCTTGGGAGCCCACCCCTTGTGTCATTGTTTTCTGGATTTGAGACATGGAGTCAAAGGAGATTATTTTGCAGCTTTAAGATTTAAAGACTGCCCTGCTGGGTTTCAGACTTGCATGGCACCTGTAGTCCCTTTGTGTTGTCCGATCTCTCCCTTTTGGAAAGGGAATATTTAGCTAATGCCTGTACTACCATTGTATCTTGGAAGCTACTAACTTACTGTTTTTGTAACTTGGAAGCTACTAACTTACTGTTTTTGTAACTTGGAAGTTACTAACTTACTAACTGTTTTTGATTTTTCAGGCTCATAGACAGAAGGCACTAGACTTGTCTCAGATGAGACTTTGGACTTTTGAGTTAATGTTGAAATGAGTTAAGACTTTGGAGAACTGTTGAGAAGAGATGAGTGTATTTTGCAGTATGAGAAGGACATGAGATTGGGGAGGGGCCAAGGGCAGAATGATATGGTTTGGATTTGTGTTCCCACCCAAATCTCATGACAAGTTGTAATTCCCAGTGTTGGAGGAGGGGTGTGGTGGGAGGCGATTGGGTCACTGGGGTGGGTTTCCCCCCTTGCTGCTCTCATGATAGTGAGTGAGTTCTTATGAGATCTGGTTGTTTGAAAGTGAGTAACACCTTCCCCTTCTATCTCTTTTCTCTCTCTTCTTCCTCCTCCAGCTATGTAAGATGTGCCTGCTTCCCCTTCTGCCATGAATGGAAGTTTCCTGAGGCCTCTGCAGCCATGCTTTCTGTACAGCAGAATTCCTTATCCCACCATTCTAAAAATACTTTCACTGCTTTGTTTTGATAGAAAAAAATTGAAAAAAATTTCTAACATTAAACAAATTGTGATCTCTTCATACAATGGAAATAGCAATTAAAATAATGGACTAACATTGTATATCTAAACATGGATAGCTGTAAAAAGATTATGAAAAAATTGCAGAATGATATGTATGGTATGACAGTTATATAATAACATACTGAATTGTATTTTTATTGGGTGCAAAATAGTATTTTTGATATGAAGTAAATTTTGTAAAACAATTGGATAGGAGGATAAATGCATCATAGTGATGGTGAATAAAACTAGAATGAAAAAAAAAATTGGATCAACATTTTCCATAATATTTTCTTTTTCTATTAAAGAAAATCTGGGCACATGAAAGTTTGCTATATTATTTTCTGTGCTTTTATGAATATAAAATTTAAGAAGAAAGTCATAATGAATTAGTTCCGTCTGTTCTCTGGGAATTCCTTTGACTCTATTCAATATTTTATAATCTGAGGGTGGAAAGAAAACAAAAGACAAGAGTAAGATAAATAACTGCTGAACCACAATCAAGTCTGTTATATAATGATTTTGAAATGGGTTTCAAATCTGGAATGTCAAATTCTGGTTTTCATTTTGCTTTTAAATAAGCACAAGTTCAAAACAGACAGAAAAAAGTATGAATCATTGGCTTCTTACTGTCTAAAAATCTCCATGGTTTTCTCTGCTCTGGCCAGAGAATGAGAACTTTGGACATTGTTTCTCTTCTTTCCCCTTCACTGTTCGTTTGTAACACCTCCACAGTTTCCAAAGAAAGAAAAGAAACTGCTTTATAGTCATGCCCACTTGAAAGAACATAGCACCTCTCTTCCAGAGATTTTTAACATTCCAGCAATGAAGTGCGAGCACAAATATAAATTCCGTTTTACAAGTAGGAAGTGGGACAATCTGAATTGCCGTGATCTCTAAATCATTTTTCTCACATGACTATTTGACCAGGGTAAAGACGCAAAAGAAGCTTAAACCTCGCCCCTCTGGCTTGCTAGCCAGAGCTTCCAAGTCTCCTCCGTGTTCTCATTACAACATGAAACCACTAGGTGTCACTCAAGATAAAACTTGCAGGCATCATACTAGAAATTATAAGTAGGGGGAATTCAAGGTGTTAATAGAGAAAACTGAAATTTGTACACTTACATGACGCAATGGAAAGTGGCCTCTTTCCAGCCCAGTACCCTCAGGAGAAGGTCTCAGATCCTCTGTATCATATCTGTGTAGTGTGTGGACTCATTTAGGTTGGAATCAGCTTTCAACAGAAAAATAACTAAATGAGTTCACAAAACTCAAGAGGCATGTTATAGTGATGACTCTGTCAGTAAAATGGAGTTGAAATTCCAAGCCTTAAGTTTTCTGGCATCTCTCCTGGGAATTGTGTCTAAAATTTCAGCAGTTGCCCTCGGGTGGTAGTGAACCAAATAATTAGGATTTTCATATCTCATGAGATATGATTTTAAAATATCCATTTGTACTATTTCCTATGATTTTTCCCATTGTATGTCTTGTATAAACCATAGCTAGCAAATAGTGTGAAGTTACTAAATATTTTTTCAGTGAATCAGATGAATCAAGAGAAAGACACTAAATTTATTTTGTGCCAATCTATGCCCTGTTCTCTACGGCTTTCTTTCATTCTTTTTTTTTTTTTTTTAATAACTTCACGAAAGGCCTGAGAGGTGGTTATTGTAGCCATCACTTTGTACAAGCAGTACTCACAGGATATAATCACAAGTCATTTTTACTTTTATTTCTCCCTGTATTTTTAAACATTATTAAGTAGGAAAGCTTTTGTTCTGTTCCAGGACAAATGTCAGGCACACTTATGACATTTCTGATTTCTTGTTGCTATAAAAAGTCCTATAGTCACTGCACATAGCAGAGTCATCACAATTTAATAATTTTCACAGCCCATTTTTGTATAATAACACAAGTTATTTCACTCAAAATTACATTTTCCTTGTCCAAGCGAAGCATGGCTGCAGTCAGGCAGCCTCCAGAAGTGGATGAGGTATGTTTGTCTTCTTTTTCTTATTTGGTTCCTCTGCACTCCCTAACTTGGGTTGAAGAGGGTAAGAAAGAAGGAGACATGAGAAGGGCAGTGAAGTTTCTTTCTTAGAATGGCGCTTTTGAGATATTCAGATGTCCCTACTAGAATCTTTTGACTGCACTTCCCGAGAGTGAGCTAAGCATTTTTCTTCTAGCTGGCCATTCTCTTGCAGTTTTTCATATAGTTTGACCTTCTTTAATGAAGAAGATGTATTAACTACTGTGGTGTTTTCTCCTTCTTCTATATTATAGAGCCCCCAGTTTTTAGCTGAGTATATAACTGCTTGGAATAAGCCTCTGTTACCATGGCTCATGTGGAAATTCTTGGGCGCCTCCTTGCTTTGTTTTCCTTTTCCTCTATCCTTTTTCCTGTTGGCTGCAGCAGACAGACAAAATTGCGGCCCGGATAATGAGGTAGAAGCCCTGTGCTGAGGGCCTTAATGATCATGAAATGACTTGCCAGCCTTGTTCAACCTTGCTCCTCCTTGTCCAACCTTGCTCAGTCTGGACTTTATTCACCTGAGATAAATAAATTTCTAATCTGCCACGTTAAGCTTTTAGCACTTGCAGACAAGCATAAGCCTAACTGATAGAACTGTGGAACTACACTAGATTTAATTTTAGTGGAACTTCTGATGTAAATAAAGTCAAAATTAGAAAAATAACCTTTACTGATGCATTCTAATGTTTGATCACCTTGCATATAGGAATGACATTGCGTGAAGTTCTGGAAGAGGAGGATACTGAAGTGAAATAAGGGAGGTCCAGCCCACAAGAGGTCACTCTCTTCCTCTCCTACTAGAAACATTTACCTGTGCTTCCCCAAGTGCAAGCTAAGAATTTTCTTTCAGCTGGCCATTCTCCCTCAGTTCTTACATAATTATTCTTATATACTTGTATATACTTTTATATCATATAGTTTTATATTTATACACTTACATACATGTATTTACGTACATACACTCCGTTTTTCATATACCTCATGCTTTCTGCATAGTAAATTAGATCTATAGCCTATGGCTGATTTCTTCTCTTCCAACACTTCATAGCTACTGCTTCTCTATTCTCTGGTGGCAAATCTTACTATTTGCTTACTGAACTCCAACAATATACATTGACATAAGAGAAAATAAATAAGTAAATAAATAATGTTGTCATGATTTTTTCATGCTTAACTTCCTAGAATTCTATTTCTCTCAGATGAATTTGGGTGTAATGTGTTATGACAAGTTGTAATAGGAAATCAGAGTTTTCTTTTTTCCTCAAATGGTCCAATTCTGATGTGATTAGAGAAAATTTCCCTATGTGACTTCCAGTTTCAAAATATGCTCCATGAACAAAGGAGATTCTATGGTCACTGCCTCTTTTTGCAAATTCATATTGAAAATTAGCATATGAAAGTTGCACAGTATCCCTGTGGTAAACAAATGTATTTAACTTTCCTTAACCTAGCATTTTCCAGTCTCATTTGATTATGGAAGCCTTTTGTCCTATAGCATCTACTAATGTATATTAGCAGAACACCATGTGTCCGGAGGCATCACAGATCAGTGAGCTCTTCTTGCTTTCTGCAGCAATGATCCATGAGGTTGATCACTGACATAATTAAATAATGATGACCTTTCCTAATTAGCAGATGAAAGGCAACCAGAATTCCTTAGTTTAAAATTATACTTTCATTAGTTTTGCTTAAATCGTTGGTGTCATGATTATCTGCTTTACAAAATAAATGAGCAAGTAACAAGCATTATTACTGGAAAAAAATTTAAAAAGAGAAGATCATATTTAGATTTACAGCTTGTTTTTCCAAAGTAACCATTTCTATGGCTGTGATTTTACATAATATGCATACAGTATTATACATTCATTAGAAAATTATTTCCAGATCTCATGATAAAATGCTTTTTGATGCACTTTCATGGTGAATCTCAAGAGTGTACTGAGGATCTAGAGAGGCAACACTCTTTGGACTCAATGGTGGGCACTTGAGGGAGCAGGAAGGCATTGGGGGAGGGCACAGGGCAGGAAGGACGAGGAAAGGGAAATGGAGCAGTGCTTTCTATTTATTTGAAACTGTTAAGATGTCAACATTTTCCAAGCTTATAAACTGCCCCCACAAAAACGTGTGTCCTCTCCTCTCAAGTTCCCCCATTGTTTTCTCTTTATTTATTTTTTTAAAATCATGTATCAAAATGGAAAGGACAAACGAGTAGAAACCATTCTGATTCTTTCTTACCTAGTATTTAGTATAGAAATGGTAAGTATGTGATGCTGAAAAAGCAATTCTTTTTTGGATTATTTCTTGTTTAAAAAATAATTTCAACTTTTATTTTAGATTCAGGGGGTCCATGTGCAGGTTTGTTACATGAGTATATTATGTGATGCTGAAGTTTGGGCTATGACTGAGATTGATCTGATCGTCTTGGTAGTGAGCACGGTACCCAGCAATTAGTTTTTCAACTTTTACTCTTCCCTCCCTACCCTCTGTAGTGGTTCAGAGTGCCTATTGTTTTCATCTTTATGTCCATGAGCACTCAATATTTAACTCCAACTGATAAGCAAGAACATGCAGTATTTGATTTTCTGTTCCTGTGCTAGTTCACTTAGGATAGTGGTCTACCACTGCATCCATATTGCTGCAAGGGACATGGTTTTGTTCTTTGTTATGGCCGTGTAGTATTTCATGGTGTATATGTAGTATATGTACCATAATTTCTTTACCCAATCCACCATCAGTGGGCACCTAGGTTGACCCCATGTCTTTCCTATTGTGAATAATGCTGTGATAAACGTGTGAATGCACATGCCCTTTTGGTAGAATGATTTATTTTCTGCTGAAAACAATTCCTAATAGAAAACAATATCTAATAGAAAAACCAACTAAAAAGCAAGACACTGACCATATCCCCAGCATGTGCATTATAGTATAGTTCTATTGTATTTGATTTTTATATTTATTTTTACAGTTTCATTAATAATTAACAAGAATATTTCTTTAAAACTACAACTAAATAATTATGCCTAATTTTGTAAAAAAAAAAAAAAATACATCCTACCCTCACATTAAATAAAACTCCCCAAGTAATAGGATATTATTCCCTAAGTTATCCTTCCAGAGATGTGGAAATTTGGCAGGAGGGATACTAGTTATGTTGTATTTTCATTTAGACATGGTGAATGTTAGAAAAGATTAAGAATTTAGAATGAAATTCTTTTAGTGAGAAATAGAAAAAAAAAGTCCATAAAATAATATCATACAGTAGTTCCACCTTATCTGTGAGAGATATGTTCCAAGATCTCCCCAGTGGGTATCTGAAACCATGGATAGTACTGAATCGTATATATACCATGTTTTTTTCCTATACATACTTACCTTCAATAAAGTTTAATTTATAAATTAGGCACAGTAAGAGATCAACAACAACAAATGATAAAATAGTACAAATATACCAATATACTGAAATAAAACTTATGTAAACATGGTCTCTCCATCTCTCTGTCTCTCTCTCTCGAAGTATCTTATTATACAGTAGTTAATTATTTTTGAACCACAAATAACCACAGGCAACTGAAACTACAGAAAAGCAAAACTGTGGATAATTGTAAATGGGATTACTGCTTTTATTTCTTTTTCAAGTTGGTTGCTGGTAATGTATATAAATGTAACTGATTTTTGATGTTGTATCCTGCAACTTTACTAATTTCATTTAACTAAGAGTTCAATAAATTCTCTACGAGTTTTTTTGGTGGAGTCTTTAGGTTTTTCTAAATATAAGATCACGTTGTCTACCAAGAATGATAATTTGACTTCTTTCTTTTTAATTTGGATGTCCTTTATTTATTTCTTGTATTAGTCCATTTTCAAGCTGCTGATAAAGACATACATGAGCTTGGGCAATTTGCAAAAGAAAGAGGTTTAATGGACTCACAGTTCCACATGACTGGGAAGGCCTCACAATCATGGCAGAAAGTGAAAGTCACATCTGACATGGTGGCAGAAAAGAGGAGAATGAGAGCCAAGTGAGAGGGGTTTCCCCTTATAAAATCATCAGATCTTGTGAGACTTACTCACTACCACAAGAACAGTATGGGGGAAACCCATGACTCAATTATCTTCCACTGGGTCCCTCCCGCAACAGGAGGGAATTATGGGAGCTACAATTCAAGATGAGATTTGGGTGGGGACACAGCCAAACCATATCATTTATCTTGCCTAAATGCTGGCTAGGACTTCCAGTAGTATGTTGAATATAAGTGGTAAAAGTGGGCATCTTTGTCCCATTCCATATATTACTCGAAAGGCTTTCAATTTTTCTCTGCCTAGTATGATATTAGCTGTGGATTTGTCATAAATGGCCTTTATCATGTTGAGGTATGTTTCCTCTATACTCAACTTGTTGAGAATTTTTATAATAAAGGAATGTTGAATTTTATTGAATGTCTTTTCAGCATCTATTGCAATGATCATATGGTTTTTGTCCTTCATTCTGTTAATATGGTGTATCTTGTTTATTGATTTGCACATGTTGAACCATCCTTGTATCCCTAAGATAAATCTCACTTGATCATGATGAGTGATCTTTTTTCTTAACTTTTAAGTTCAGGAGTACAAGTATGGGTTTGTGACATAGGTGAACTTGTGTCACGGGGGTTTCTTGTACAGATTATTTCATCCCCCAGGTATTAACCCCAGCACCCATTAGTTGTTCTTCCTGATCCTCTCCCTCCTCCCATTCTCCACCCTCCCAAAGGCCCCAGTGTGTGTTGTTCCTTTCTATGTGTCCATGTGTTGATGAGTGATCTTTTTAAAGTGTTGTTGAACTTCGTTTGCTAATATTCTGTTGAGAATTTTTTCATCTGTGCTCAACGGGATGTTGGCCTCTAGTGTTTTGTGTGTTTTTTGTTTGTTTGTCTTGGGGAATGTTCTTGTCTGGCTTTGGTATCACGGTAATGCTGACCTCATAGAATGAGTTTGGAAACAGTCCCTCCTCTACAATTTTTGAAATGATTAAAGTATACTTGATATTAATTCTTTACATGTTTGGTAGCATTCAGCAATGAATCCATTAGGTCGTAGGGTTTTCTTTGATTGGATACTGTTTTGCTCTTGTTGCTCATTATTGGTCTGTCCATATTTTCTATTTTTAAATGATTCAGTCTTGGTAGTTTGTAAGTATCCAGGAATTTATCAATTTCTCCTAGGTTTCTGATTTGGTTATGTGTAGTTGTTCATAGTAGTCTATAATTGTCCTTTGTATTTCATAGTAGTCTATAATTATCCTTTGTATTTCTGTAGTACCAGTTGTAATGTTTCCTTTTTAATCTCTGACTTTATTTATTTGGGTTTTCTCTCTTTTGCTCTTAGTCTAGCTAAAGATTTGTCAATTTTGTTTATCTTTTCAAAAAAAAAACAACTTTATGTTTCATTGATCTTTTATATTTTTTTCTCAATTTCATTTGTTTCTGCATTGACCTTAATTACTTACTTTTTCTTACTAAAACTGAGGGTTTTTTTTGTTGCTTTTCTATGTCCTTGAGGTTCATTACTTGAAGTCTTTCTGTTTTTTTTAATGTATGTATTTCTTGCTATAAACTTCCCTCTTAGTGTTGCTTTTGCTGTGCCCCATAGATTCTGTTTCCATTTGCATTTGTGTGAAGAAATTTTCTGGTATCCTTTTAATTTCTTCATTGACCATTGGACATTCAGAAGCATATTCTTTAATTTCCATGTGGTTGTACAGTTTCCAAAATTCCCTCTTGTTAATGTATTTTTTGTTTTATTCTGTGGTGGTAAGAAAATATACTCAATATAATTTTGACTGTTTTGAATTGTTGAGGCTTGTTTTATGGCCTAACATGTGGTTTATCTTGGAGAATGTTTCATGTACTGATGAGAAGAATGTGTGTTCTTCAGCAGTTGGATGAAATGTTCTGTAAATGTGTGTTATGCCCATTTGGTCTAAAGTGCAGTTTAACTCTCATATTTATTTGTTGATTTTCTGCCTGAATTATCTGTCCATTGCCAAAAGTGGGGTGTCCATTATTATTATTATCATTATTATTATTATTATTATTATTATTATTATTATTTTGAGACAGAGTCTCACTCTGTCACCCAGGCTGGAGTGGGGTGGCACAGTCTTGGCTCACTGCAACCTCCGCCTCCTGGGTTTAAGCAATTCTCCTGCCTCAGCTTCCCAAGTAGCTGGGACTACAGGTGTGCACCACCATGCCCAGCTAATTTTTGTATTTTTAGTAGAGACGGAGTTTCACCATGTTGGCCAGGCTGGTCTCAAACTCCTGACCTCAGGTAGTCCACCCACCTAGGCTTCCCAGAGTGCTGGGATTACAGGCATGAGTCACCATTCCCAGCCAGTGTCCCCTATTATTATTGTACTGTAGCCTATCTTTCTCTTTATATCATTAATATTTGCTTATATATTTGGGTGCTCCATAGTTGGGTATACATATATTTATGACTGTTATATGTTCTTGCTGAGTTTACCCCTTTACACTATATAATGACCTTCTTTTTCTCTTTTTACTCCTTTTTACCTAAAGTCTGTAGAACTATAGCTACTCCTGCCCTTTTTTAGTTTCCATTTACATGGAATATATTTTTCCATCCCTTCACTTTTGATCTTTTTGTCTTTATAGGTGAACTAAGTTTCTTGTAGGCAGCATAGAACTGGGTCTTGTTTTTTAATCTATTCAGCCACTATATCTCTTTTAATTGGATAATTTAATCAATTTGCATTCAATGTTATTGATAGGTGAGGACTTACTACTGCCATTTTTTTACTTGTATTCTAGTTGTTTTATAACTCATCTCTTGCTTTCTTCCTTTCTTACTGTCTTCCTTTCTGGTTAAATGAATTTCTATGGTAGTATGTTTTAATTTGTTACATTTTATTTTTAATATATCTATTATAGGTTTTTGCTTTGTGGTTATCATGAGGCTTACACAAAAGTCCTATAATAACAAGTTATTTAAAAGTGATACTAACTTAACTTTGATCACAAAAAAAGAAAAGAAACAACCATATAAAATCCTTACACACTAACTCCCTTCTTTCTCCACATTATGAGTATCTATCTCTTAACAAATTGTCGTAGCCATTATTTTTAATAGTTTTCTCTTTTAGTCTTCTTAGTTAAGATATAAGTGGCTTATACAGCACAATTACAACATTAGTTTAACAGTCAAATTAGCATTCTTCTCTTTCAGTTTGAAGAACTTGCTTTAGCATTTCTTGTTGGACCAGTCTGGTAGCTACAAACTCTCTGAGCTTCTGTTTGTCTGGGAAAGTGTTTCTCTCTCCTTAATTTCTGAGTAATAGGTTTTTGAATACAGTATTCTTGGTTGAAAGTATTTTTCCTTCAGCTCTGTTAATATATCATTTCACTCTCTCTGGCCTGTAACGATTTTGCCAAGAAGTCTGTTGCCAGGCACATTGGCTTTTTTTTTTTTTTTTTTTTTTAATGTTACTTGCTTCTTTTCTCTCACTGCTTTCAGAATCCTCTTTTTGTCATTGATCTTTACAGTTTTCTTATTTGGGCTGAATTTGATTGGTGACCTTTAATGTTTCTGTTCCTGCATATTTGTATCTTTCTCCACATTGGAAAAGTTTTTGGTTATTATTTCTTCGAATAAGCGTTCTCTTTCTTTTTCTTTCTCAGTTCCTTCTTTAATTCCAATAACCCAAATATTTGCTTTTTGATGTTGTATCACAGAGCACATAAACTTTCTTCATTTCCTTTTATTCTTTGTTATTTTTTCTCCTCTGACTATGTATTTTCAAATAATCTTTCAGCTCCCTGATTCTTTCGTCTGTTTGATCAGCTCTGCTATTGATTGCATTTTTTATTTCATTTACTGTATTTTTCAGCTCCAGGATTTCTGTTTTATTTTTTTTAAAGTATTTAAATCTCTCTGATTAATTTATCTGATAGATGTCTGGATTCTCTGTGTTTCCTTGAAGTTTGCTGAACTTCTTTAAAACAACTATTTTGAATTCTTTGTCTAAAAGATCACACATCTCCATCATTGTCTCAGAAGGTCTTTGCACAAACAAGGTAATTACTTGACTGCAACAGAAGAGGCTAGAGCTGAAACTGGGCCTTTTTGGATCTGCTGTGGGACAGAGGCTGGGCTACCTAATACATTGGCTCAGATAGGCATGCATCTACCAGCAGGTCCCTGCACAGAGGGGATAGTTTCCTGATTGCAGCAGGAGGACTGGAGCTGAGACTGGTCCCTGTTGGGATCCACTGTAGGACAGCGGCTGAAGAGCCCAGTCTCATTGCCTTAGAGGATGTGTCTCTCCCAGAAGGAACCTGCCAGCCCTTCATGCAGCATGAGGAACTGGAGCTAAGAATGGGTCCCATTGGGATCTGTTATGGGACAGAGGCTGGAGAGTCCAGTCTCACTGGCTGAGAGGGTGTGCATCTCCCAGAAGGAACACACAAGCCCTTCATGTGGCATGAAGGTATAGAGCTGAAACTGGGCCCCTTTGGGATCTACTGTGGGACAGAATCTGAGGTTCCCATCTTGCAAATTTAAATAATGTAGGTAGCCAATGCTGTACCAAGAAAGTGACATTTAAGCACACCTAAAGGAAGTGAGGATGAATGCTATACATACACGTGGTGGAAAGGCATTTCAGGTACAGAAAACAGCAGATATAAAGGCTCTGATGTCAGAGCATGCTTGAACTTCTCAAAGATGGTCACGAAGACCATTGTAGTTGGACATAAAGGGTGATGTATTGTATTAGTCTGTAGTCAAGCTGCTGATAAAGACATACCCAAAACTGAGCAATTTACAAAAGAAAGAGGTTTAATGGATTTACAGTTCCACATGGCTGGAGAAGCCTCACAATCATGGCAGAAGGCAAAGAGGAGCAAGTCACGTCTTACATGGACGGCAGCAGGCAAAGAGAGAGAGCTTGTGCAGGGGAGCTCCTCTTTACCAAACCATCACATCTTGCACTGCTTATTCACTGTCACAAGAATGGCATGGGAAACACTTGCCCCCATGATTCAATTACCTCCCACTGGGTTCCTCCCATAATACATGGGAATTCAAGATGAGATTTGGGTGGGAACACAGCCAAACCATATCAAGTGTTAAGAAAGGAAGTGAGAGTGGAACCTCATAGACTATTATATGTACTTCACTGTTATTATGGGTAAGAAGTGAAGTTGTTGAGGACTTCAGATGGAGGAAATATGTAATCTTACATATAATTCTGTTTCTCTCTTAAGAGTAATCTGAAACTGACCTAATGCAGAAGTACATAGACCAGTTGAAGTGATTATAATAATTCAGGCAAGAGGTGATGGTGATGGAACAGAGTAGAAGTAGTGCAGGTGGGCACAATGGTCAGATTCTAATTTTATTTTGAAAGTAGAGCTTTAGTTGGTAGATCAGATATGAAGATGTGAGAAAACAAGAGATCATGAGAAAATCAAAGGATAGATATTCCATTCCTGTGTGGGGAGCAAGGATTATGTAGAAAGTAAGAAATTTAGTTTTATATGTTCATCACATATAAGCCTTTAGAGATGTTGAGAGGACAGCTGGATAT
Organism: Chlorocebus sabaeus; assembly: GCF_047675955.1. Lineage (NCBI taxonomy): Eukaryota > Metazoa > Chordata > Mammalia > Primates > Cercopithecidae > Chlorocebus > Chlorocebus sabaeus. The sequence goes on from NC_132928.1 coordinate 58,770,329, forward strand.
AAGAAATTATTTTATAATACGAGATACATTCTAAGACCCTGGAGAATGTATGGATTAGTCCATAAAGAGTATGGAATAAACTAATTATTTAGGGGGAAAATCAGCTTGCAGCTTGCAATTACATAGCAACTGAAATTACATCTAGCAACTGAAATTCAAGTTGGATGAAAGAAATAAGTAGTTTTTAAAAACAGTAGAAAACATGAGTAAATTCCTGATCTCTGAATGAATAAAGTTACTTCTGAGTATTAAAATAATGGAAAAGTCAAAAGGGAAAATATTGGTAGATTTATGCACACACAAATTTGAAATATGATAAAAACATAAAAGGTTAATAATATACTGGAAGCAAATGTACCACAGATATGAGAAACAAGGTCAACAGTCTTTTATAAGAAGCCTTACAAATTAGTGATATCAAAGAGTAACATCCAATATGAAAATGTTAAAGGTCATATAGATATAATTTTCAAATAAAAGAAAGGCCAATAAGTATATTTTAAAATGTTCAACCTGACCAACAGTCAAAATGATGAGAATTAAAACAAAGAAAACTCCCTTCTCCTTTTTTTCTCTTTTTTTGCTCATCACAATGTGTGTTCATAGCAGTGCTGTAGGAGAGCTCTCTCTATGTGGTTCATACTCAGACTCTCCCTCATGGGAACACATGTTTCATTCTTCCTGAATTTGGAAATATAAATCAAGAGTCCTGGGAGAGTTCACACCCTGTAACTCAATAATTACATTTCAAGAAACTAGAAGAGAGATTCAAAATTTTTTTTAATAATGACATTTAAAACAGTATTATTTATATTGTGAAACATAGGAACAATAGAAGTATCAACAAAATAATTGATTACCTCAATTATGAAGCATACTTAAAGACTATAATGCAGGCATTAAAATTAGGTTTTGGAGAATTTTTGGTCTCCATCTGTTTTGTGCTACTATAACAAAATACTTGAGATTGGGTATTTTTGAAAGAACAGAAATTTATTTTCTTGTAGTTCTGGAGGATGAGAAGTCCAAGATCAAGGCTCTGGCATCTGGTGTCTAGTGAGGGCCTTCTTGCTATATCCTCACATGGCAGAAAGTAGAAGGGCCAAAAGGAATGGACTACCTCCATTTAGCCCTTTTAATGGCACTCATTCATTCATGAAGGCAGAGTCTTCATGACTTAAACACTTTCCAAAAGACCCCAGCTCCCAACAATGTTGCATAGGGAATTAAGTTTCTAATATAAGAATTTTGAGGGACAGGTTCAGATCACAGAAATTTTTAAGATGGGGTAAACTCTAATGATGTAACTTTTACTAAATAGAATCACAATATAAAACTGTACATCATGAATCTAATTATAAAGTATTAAAAGAAAATACATAAAATTAGCTTCTTGTAAAAAAGAATACTTACAAAAAGATATTTAATATACATAATTTGGAACATATTGAAAAGTAAGAAAAAAACAATAAAATCACCCATAATGCAGAGTTATAAGGCCATCCTAAACCATAAAGCCCCTGATCAACCAGCCCAAACCTAAAAAATCTACCAGGCAACCCATGGGATAGTGAAAAACAATCTTTATTGCTTTAAGGTACTAAATTTTGGTGTGGTTTGTTACACTACAAAAGCTAACTGATGTATTTCATTACCTAAGCCCAGGCACCAAATGTTTCTTTTTCCCTTATTACAATATCTGGGAAAGGAAGGGTTTGACTTTTAATAAAACAAATGATACTTGTGAACCAGCAGGCAATACTGTGTCCCCTTCCCTTCCCTTCCCTTCCCTACTCACCCACACATTTTTGCCTCCAGAAAAGCATGCTTCATAATGGTTAGAAAGTTCTTCCTGTTAACTTTGAGTGGTAACATAATCTCACATGAACCCTGTGAGAAGCCGCTGAGCAGAGCTCATTAGAGCTCATTTGTACTTTGTAAGCATTGCTTTTCGCCCATGGCTCCATCAATTCTTCTTGTAAGACTCTGTATGCCCCTCTAGTTTACAAAATGAGAAGAAATACTGGACATTAGTTAATTGAATTAATAAAGTCACACTTCAGGGTGGAGGAAGCAATTGAGTATCAAATATTTTTTATTATGTGCCTGAAAAAGAAAGGCAGGGAATATGAATGGTATTTGAATGCTGGAAAAACAGATTATCATTTCTTGGCATCACCCCTCTCTTTACTTATCATCCCATGTGTATTTCCAGGGAAATACAATCCTTGTGTTTCTGATTCATTTACACTTAACTCATTACAACGTTTTTCAAGAACTTTTTCTAATGGGTCTTTAAAACATGAGTCTATTTATTGGGAGAATGAGTTTATAATCCTGCCTAGCCCAGATGGACACATATTAAGAGAAAGTGACATCCTCTAGAAAAAGTATTGGAATGCAGATTCATTCCAATAAGACTCTGGGTAAATAAGAATTACCTGGATAATTTACTTTAATGCTCCCCATACTCGACAGAACTAAATGAAGGAAACAAGAATTCCTGTTTTTTTAAGCAACTAGGTATTAGTTTGCCAGGGAGGAAGGCCAGAATCATCCCAGAAATGACCACAGACTCTAGGCCTAGAGATTCTATGAAGATTCACCCATACTCACTCCGTCCATGCTTTGAATCTCAGTTGCTGCTCAGCTCCCGAAATCTGTCTCTTACCTCTATTATTAACTTTAAAATTCACTTGCTAAGTTTGGCCAAATATCTCTGTAATTAGTGTATCCAAAGGAAGGGGATAGGTTGCACTGCACATCATTCTTGACGCCTCTTTTGCATTAAACACTATGGAAGCATATTCCTTCATAAAGCTTATTTGTCCTTTTCCCCCAGCTCTCTTCTGACTTCTCTGCCTGTGTGGTCTCCTGCAGTGACTCCTTTTTCTCTCCCTACCTCTTAAATATTCACTTTTCTCAGGGATCTATCTATACACATTATTATCAGAGTCTCCAAAATGAGGAGCTGTAATCAGAGACAATTGGTCTCTTTTCATTTCACATCAGAACACGAGAGTCTGCTTGCTCCCTCTTTCTTCCCTGCATTCAAGCTTCAGAGTGAGGGGTCTTTGTTCACTGAGTCAGATCAGATAAATATTCAGAGAAGACCATAAATTACTATAAACAGAACTCCAAGTCATCATTTCCAGTTAGGTACATCCTCTCAGGAAATATTAATTACTGAGAGCCACCCTGGGAAATTTCCCTACAGATCCCATAAAAATTTGAACCATGTCAAAAATTTGTCCTGAGCAGATTTATCTACTAACCTGTTAGAGAGAGCCTCTACTAAAGCAAGACTTTACAAAGACTGTTAAACTGGATGGATAATGGGGTGTCTCTTCCCAGGCATAGACACAGGCCTTTCCAATGTGCCTCTGGCTATGTAGCTATTTGTTTTCAGTGTGACATGCTCTAAGTTATGTGTGCTCATAGCAACACATTAGGCCAATTTACCCTTTGCTTACAAAGAAGATCTGTAGGGCACATTCATCAATAACCCTGCTTTCCAGGTGTACAAACACTTGTGATATTAAAAATGAATGCCAAAGACCAAGCTCTTAGCCTGTTCTCAACATGGGGAGAAGCCTATTGTTGATTCAAGCTGGGAATTTCTCCTCATCTATGGAGACTTCATCACCTTTCCTGGGACAGTGCAGATTTGCTGTGCTAGAGTTTTTTGCCTGCATCTGGAATGATGTAGGCCCATATCTGGCCGGTATTGGTAGTGGTTCTGGCTGGTGAGGATGTCAGCATAATTCCCAGAAAAGTCCAGAGCCAGATATCTCTGAAATGAACTAGAAAAACTCTTATATTAGATGGTATTTATAGTCAAAAATCCCATATTCTGCTGCCATGTAAAGTTAAAACTTCAGAGAAAACCATTGGCAACTTATTTCTCAGAGTTTACACACACACACATGCACACACACCATATATACATACATCATACACACACACACCCCATATGTACACACATCATACATATGCACACACATTTGGCTTAACACTTTGAGACTATAGGACTTCTTCAAGAAAAGAACCACATTTGGTCAAAATTTTGGGGGACTGGGATTTTTTGGTATCTCACTGGCAATGCTTTTCATTCTGGGGCAGACAAAATGAGAGGTTCAAAAGCCCACTCAAAACATTATACTTTGTGTGGGAGAGGGTGAGGGGTGCAGTGGTGGGGAGACAGAGAAAAAAAAAAGAGGACAACAGATTTTTTTTCCAGAAAATAACACCAATTGACTTACTTCCCACAACTGAATATCCCAAAGCCTAACAGATAAACACGTGCCTACTGCAAAGCAATTCTGAAGCTAAAAACCCATAATTAATGCAGACTTCACAGATTAAGGGCACAGACCCCACAGGTATCCTCACATCAGACATTGACTGCCAAGTCTGTGATTCCCAGGATACTGGCACTTCTGATGAGCTGGCTACAAATTTGGAGTTCCTACTAGTCCCTCAAGTTCTATAATTCACTAGAATGACCCACAGCACTGAGGAAACTGTTATGCCCATGGTTACAGTTTTATTATAAAGGATAAAAATCAGGAACAACCAAAAGAATGAAGCTATAAGATGAGGTTTGAGAGGGTCTCAAATGTAAAATTTCCATATCCTCTGGATATATCATCCTTCTGACACATCGATGTGTATTGCCAACTAGGAATCTCACTTGACCATCATTGTCTAGAGTTTTTATTGGGGGTTTTATTTAATAGATAGAATCATTGACTATATGATTAAACTCATTCTCTAACCCCCTTCCCTCCTTGGAAGTAAAGCTGATATGATGTAGCTCAAAACTGTAACACTCTAATGGCATAGTTAGTGTTTCTGGTATGGCTAGCCCCTATCCTGAAACTAGGAGCCCACCATGAGTCATCTCATTGGCATAAACTCAATGTGTTCTCTGGTGCCCATCCTGGATAACAAATGCACTTTTATCCCTTGGGACATTTCAAGGGTTTAGAAGCTCCTTTCCAGAAACCAAGGTCAAAGGCCAGACATATTTTTTATTATACAACATTCAATCTGAACCATTGCAGCCAAATTGAAATTCTATAGGGAAGTAGTCATGCATAGAAGGGAACGATAGTGTTTCATTACAGCTTGAGTATGCCCTGTTTAAACAAAATCTGATATATGAAAGTCAGATTTATAAAACAAAGTTATTCCAACAATGAAGAGAAATTATAAAGTAATCATATGATAGATGGCATAATATGTAGTTATTGGTGCTCATAAAAAGGTTAAAGGCATGAGAAAAGTACTTAGATAATATTAAGATATACTCTATATAGAGAGATCAAACAAGAGCAAAAGCATAGTGTAAGAATATTAGCAGTGACTGTAGTTGGGTAGTAGTAGAAAAGAGTGAAGGAGAAGAAGCTGCAGGGAATGACCTCTTCAGGAGACTCTAGGTCCTGTGTTCATCTGGTAAGCCCTGGTGACAGCAGGCTTCAGTATCTACATAACTGTGAGTTTAACATGGTGAAGCTTTTGTGCTCTCCTATATATCAGTATCAGATAGAAAATAAAGCTTCTACCTGGCCTACTTGAAGGCAATGATTACAAAAACAAATGACTATTTTATGTTTTTATTTCCATTGACGGTTTAACTGGTTTAATGAGAGAAAGAGAGAGAGGGAGGGAAAGAGAGAGAGAGAGAGAGACAGAAATTTTATCACATTTTATGATTTCTTTTTCTTATGTCAGTTTTTATTTGAATATTTCCCAAATTTTCTACTGTAAATGTGTGTTTTTCTCTAATAATCCATAACATACAAAGTGGTAGCATGGGATTAAGAATGTTTTATTGTCCTTTTCCCCCTTTTTCTTATAGAAAAAAAATAAAATGACTTCTATGTTTTCTACGAGAAAAATTCTTTACTATACATTTATAAAAGAACACCAGTAAAAGGTTTAAAAAATAGAAAGTAACTACAAGGTTGACAAAGGTTCGGCTTAGAATTCCCTTCAAAACCAAGCATTTTAAATTAATATTACATGTGTCAATGTGCAAAAATGTTCTTTTCATTTGATTCACACACCTGCTGTATCAAACTACATACATTTGCATTCAAACTTTTATTATTTGCGACATTACTTTGGGAGTAAATTTTCCCACAATTCGGAGGCTGGTAGTAGAGTTGCTACTCAATGCTGTTAAATTGAAGCTACAGAGTTTACATTTCTTTGAAATGTTAAAGTACAACTCTAAAATAAGGAATTGTTATTCTTATATGCTGGACAAGAACTTGGAGTCCTTTCCAAAATTTGTCCAGTGAAATATTGTCAAATCAAGATTATTGCCACAGTAGAGAGGAAATAAAATCGTGAGAAATCAAAATGCATTTTCCACATTTCAGATGCAAACTCCTTTTAAAATTTTTAATTTAATCTTTTATTCTGTGTTAGGTTTTCATTAACTTTATTCCTTCATCTTACCACTGAGCTGCAGTGATTAGCTTTATAGCATACCCCAAGATCAACTCCCTTGAGTATCTTTCATTACGTTACTTTTACACAACTCAAGTAGAAATTAAGACTCTTTCGTTTTTAGAACCTAAGCTAAAAGTTTTTTCCTTGCCTGTCTCCTGTACTCTTTCCTTATTATGCCTTTATTTCAAATCATATTTTGTCAGAATAAATATACAAAGGTGATTATATAGGGCAGCAGTTTTCAAAGTGTCACCAGCACATCCCTGGAGGCCCTTGAGACTCTATCAGGAGGTCCTTGAGGTCAAAACTGTTTTAATAATAACGCACCCATGATGCAAAACCATTGTTGGATAAAACTGCTAGTCCTTCGCATGAATCAACATAGGGCACCAAACTATACTAGTAGTCACCATATTCTCCACTGCCACATACATACGGTAAAAACAAACAAACAAAAAAAGCAAAATGCACCAAAACCTCCCTAAAACCCAACCAAACAAAACAAGCAAAGTCAGCACATGAATTTTTAAATATTCTGTATAATGAACTGAGAAATACATATAAAGTACTTCTGCTACATGGAGAAATATGCTGGTTTCATATTTTCAAGGAAAATATGAAAGCACTTGTGTGAGTATTTGAATTGTGAGCTGAACAGGCCACTCTGTAAAACCTTTTTTATTATTTGAATGAAGAAATGACAGACTACGGTTATTCAGATTCGGGTATTTGGCAGATATTTTCTCAAAAATGAATGATATGAGTCTGTCACTTCAGGGAAAATAAGTATCTGTTGCCGATGATAAAACTGAAGTTTTCAAGAGAAAATTAGAGTCTTGGAAAATGTTATCCACCACCATGAGTTTGACAGCTTCCCAATACTGAAACACTTTTCTCATGAAATTGGCAGTGATGTTAGTAACTGTGATTTTGCGTCAGCATTTGGAAGATCTGCATAACTTGGTAAACCAGTATGTTCCAAATTACCAGTGCATAATGTTCCAAAATCAGACATGTGTGAAAGATCTCCTCAAAGTGCAAGACATACAAGTGGATTTTAATGTAACAGAGCATGCAAAGTTTGTGGGTATAGTTTCAGATTGCACATTGCAACAAACCTTTAATATTGCTTATCAAATTTTAGTGTAGTAGCAAAGAATAGTGACAAATGTCGGAAAGGATATATGGAGAGACATGATGTCAAGAGAGACTGTAAATAGTTCAATCATTGCTAGAACAGTGGTCCTCTTGCAAGCATATTTGCTATTGAGAAGCGTTTATAAGACAATAAAATATTTTCAAATGGCTGCTTAGTTTAGAAAATGCTTCCCTGTGTGCCAGTGGTCTCTGCGAGTCGTAACTGCTTCATAGTTTTCTTCCCCATCAACAATTTGCAGGGTGAGGATATAGGAAAAGGGTTTCATAGACCTTTGTAAAGGCCCATTTTAATCAATAGTACCTTTTAAAAACAATGTTTTGAATAATAGTTTCGATTTTGAATTTCTTATAAACATTTCTATAATTCAGTCACTGAAATCTCCCAAGAATAACTTTAAAGACAGAGGTTTGAGTATGACGTTGACATATTCTTTACCTCCCAAGTGTCTCACAGATTAAAGCTTTGTTCTTGGCAATGCAAGAAATGTACAGTCCTTCTTGAAAACTGTTGCTGGGAAAGAATATGCTTACTTTGGATGTTCCTTGTGAACAGTTAGGACACTCAAATAAAACGAATGTTGCCTTAGTTTCAAGGCAAATCAATGATATTTTCAGATACCTCCAAACAGACCTCGAAAATGATCCGTGTCACTGTCATTACTGAGTTATTGGAGTGACCATTCAGATAGGCCTCATCAGTCATAAAGCGTCAAATAAGGGAGATAACCAGAGTCCTAGGAGCTTATAGGCCTTACTGCCTACAGTTTGACCTACGAATCATTTGGAAACTTGACCTTGCAAAACAGGATGAATGATGAAGAATGACTCAATTTCCTGCTAGCCAGGGAGTGATGCTTTTGTTGTCTGCCTCAACCCTTGTCAACCCCACTGCACAGATTTCTTTCTATGTTTCTCAATTTTTAGAACCACTTTCCAAATCTCAACATAAGATGCCTTGCAATCATAGTCATAATTGTTTTCTGAATGAATGTAATTTCCCCACAGATGCAATGCTGAGATATGAGACACATCACTTGTCTTACTGGAACCGTGAGATCTGGCTTCTGGGGACCATTTAATTGCCAGTTGTACAATGTTTAGCAAATTACTTGACTTCTCTGGACCCAAGTTTCTCCTCAGTAAAATAAAGAGATAAAGTAGATTAGTCTAGTTACAAAGTTCCATAATTTATGAAAACTGCCTGTGATTAGTTTTGGGGTTTCATAGAAAGAAGCTGATAAATACCTCCACATAAACCTACTCTTCCCACCCTTGCAGACCCAAGTGTAAGTTATTTTTTGCTGTGTTCACATTTGGTCTCAAAATCATATTCTTCTCAAGACTCTAAGAAGCTACTACCAAGTGATCGAAGTTGGCACAAAGAAAAGTCTTCCAGTTAAGCTTTAAAACTAATTGCTAATTAGGATAACTTTGCTTTTAAATAGCTAACATGTATTAGTACATACTATTTATCTCTCACTGTTCTAAACGCTTTATATGTATTAATTTCCCGAATCTTGGCAAGTTTGGTAGCCAAGTACCATTATTATCCCCATTGTACCGATGAGGAAACTGAGGCACAAAAAGATTTAGTAGTCACCACAGTCCCTCAGCTGCTAAGTAGTAGAGTTGGAATTTAATCTCAGGCAGTTGATTCCAGAGCTATATTCTGAATCACAACACTGTATTGTGTTCAATCTTCATTTCTGCATGTTTTTTCCTTCTTTTTACATTGTTTATTATGGAAACATTAAAACATATATGAAAGTAGCAAGAACATTATAATACATCTACATATACCTACCAATCCACCTCAATAATTATCAAACATGACCAAACATAATTTATCTAGACATCCCTTAATTACCTTCAATTAGATTATTTTGAAACAAATCCTACATATCGTTCATCCAGAAATCTTCAGTGTATGTCTCTAAAAGATTTCCACCACTACTATTATCACACCTAAAACAACAGACAAATAATTCCTTATTTGATCAAATATTCAGCCAGTATTCAAACTTTCCTGATTATCTTATTTTTGTATTTGTTTTGTTTTACAGTTTGTTCAAATCAGAATCCAGAAGTGTTTACACATTGCCTTTGGTTGATGTGTCTTTTAAGGATCTTTTAAACTATAGGTTTTTTTCTTCCTCTTTTTTCCCCTTGACATATACTTGTAGAGGAAACTGAGCTGTTATTCTGAGGAAAAAAATCTTTAGAACTTCCCGTAGTCTGGATTTTGTTATTGCATTCTGGGATGTCACTAACAGGTTCGTCTATGCCCTGTAGCTTCTGTAAACCAGAAATTTGATCTAGAGGCTTTATAAGATGTATTTTGGCAAAAATGCTTCACAGATAATGTTGTGAATGTTCTAATACATCACGTTACTACTCACAAAATGTCAAATTGTTACATTTTTTGTGATGTTAAGATCAGTGGGTTCAGGTACTATCAGCCTGAGCCATCTACTATAATGTTGTCCATCAATTTTTCATCTAATTATTTTAGTATATATTGATGAGCATTGATTACCTCCAGTATTTTATTATAGTTTGCAAAATGGTGATTTCTAATTATGTGATTTCCTTCTTCATTTGTTAGCTAAGATTCTAATTCAAGAAAAATCTTTATGAACAATTTAGCTCAAAATAGAGATAACACATCTTTCCACTTATTGCTACCTATGTGGTTGAAGCAATGTACAGTCTAAATAAGCCAAAATAAAATGTATCTATTCAACTTTGGAAAAGGTAAATAACAAGTTAAAGAGAACAGTGAAATGCTATAATTTATATGCCAATCTTTTAATAGCTCATTAGCAATTATAACATATGAAAGATGGTTAACTTAATTTTCATATTCATTTTTACTTATGTTTCTATTCTAATTGGAACCATTTTACTTATTTACATGTTCAAGTAATGTGTATTGAAACCTCACTATGTGTAAGGCACTCTGCTAAGCAGTGGCTACAGAACATGAAACAGAATAGTCCTTGCCCTCTATGAGCTCCCAGTCCAGTGGCAAAGAGAAAAAATAAATACACAAATACCTCATAAATACTGTTACATGTTATAATTCACACATCATTTACATCCCACATTTATTAAATGTATACATCTTGCATACATTATGGTGCTATGAGAGCATATAACAGAGAAATCTCAGAGGTTAGTGGTTAATCAAGGAATCTATCGTAGATCTTTCCTTCTTTAAAATCTCTATTTCTAAATCCTAAACTATTTAGGCAGCCACTAAAGCCTTGATTATTCATGAAACTCACAAAGTGACTGATTAGCTAAACTGCAGTTACTTTATTGAAACATGTCAGAGAACGCTATTTCTCCTTATCTTTATGGTTATTATATTTTCCCAGAGTATTTAATGGTTATCAAAATGTCACTCAATCTTGATTGAAATATTGAAGTAAACACTGTAAATATGATTAAATGACAGTGACTGATATGTCTTTTTAGCATTCTGTGTAAGGAAATGAGAAGCAATTGTGCAACCCTGCTCTTACGCACTGAAGTTCCGTGGCTGTTAAGTCAAAACTGGTAATGTGAGATTTTGAAATGAGGAATTATATTAAAATTTTCCTATTGATGCTGGAAATTTCATTTGACCAATTATATAATTTCTAGTGACTTGCTTAGGTGATATATTTCAACCACATATTCAACATTTATATAGAGGGGACCTATTAGTTTTGGGCCAAAATATTACCACTTTTATTACTGAGAAGAAGATATCAGGATTTTTAAAAAGAAGACTGCACTGATATCACAGAGATCTGTATTCTTCCCTTCAATCTGAGAATTTCCTTTTCTTATTGGACGAAGAAATGGATGATGTATTATTGTGGAAGTATGTATTATTGATGAATATTGATTAATACTCATCAAAACGAAACAAAGGAAAGCAAAGCAAAACAACACATGCAAGAGAGAACTAGGAAATGCTTTCCACAGTCAAAACTTTTTTGAAGCCTGAATTAGAAAACCATTTGCCTTGGCCGGGCGCAGTGGCTCACGCCTGTAATCCCAGCACTTTGGGAGGCCGAGGCAGTTGGATCACGAGGTCAGGAGATCAAGACCATCCTGGTTAACACGGTGAAACCCTGTCTCTACTAAAAATACAAAAAATTAGCGGGGCTGGTGGCGGGCACCTGTAGTCCCAGCTACTCGGGAGGCTGAAACAGGAGAATGGCGTGAACCCGGGAGGCGGAGCTTGCAGTGAGCGGAGAGTGCCCCACTGCACTCCAGCCTGGGCGACAGAGCGAGAATCCGTCTCAAAACAAACAAACAAACAAACACCATTTGCTATTTGCCTTAATATCTGAAGTTGAGATATTTTTTCTTCTATACTTCAACTGAAAGAAACTAATCAACTTGGGAACTGTCACAGTATTGAATTAATTCTTCAGTGAGAAATCTTAGTGTTCCTGGATCCAGGTTGAATATGAATTGGAGAGTCAACAAATTCATCTGTTTCCAACAATCTGTAACTGTGAGTTGAATTTTTTGCTAATTTAGTAAACAAAAACAGGGAGAAAAGAAGTGGTACAAGGGTGCTTCATGCTTATAGAGCATATACTATGGACCCAGCAATCTTGGCACCTTGCATGCATCATCTCATTTAATCTGTGCAATAACTTTGTAAGATTTCAACTCTTGTCCATTATTAAATATCCCATATTTAATATCTATAAATCTAATATCACACTCTCTTGATTACCATAGCTTTATGTTAAGTTTTGCAATCTAGTAGGGTGTGTTCAAGTTTTTCTTAAGATTGTTTTGATATATATATTAGTTTTATTATAATATATAATATATATAAATTTATATACACAAAATAAACATTTTAATGTATAATTACATATAGCTATATATTATATAGTATATAATATACTATATAATGGTATATATAAATATATAATATATATTATATGTATATTAATTATATATTTTTTCTCCCAGTCTATGGTTTATCTTTTTACTGTCTTAACAGAATCTTTCCAAGTTTTTAATTTTGATGAAATCTATTTGACACTTTTTTTCTTTTATAGTTAACGTGTAGGAAATTACTGCTTATAACAATTTCAAGATGATGTTTTCCTTTGTTTTCTTCAGCAAGCTATATAGTTTGGCTATTATGTTCAGGTCTGTAATACATCAAAAAAAAATTGTTTGCAAGTCTCATGAGCTATAGGTTGAGGTTCATTTATTTTCATATAGGTAGCCAGTTGATCCAACACTGTTTGTTGAAGTCTTTCTTTTTCCCATTGAATTGCTTTAGAACTCTAGTTTAAAAAAAAAGTAATAAATAAAAGAAAGAAATCAGTAAAGATACAGGCTTATTTCTGAACTCTCTTTTTGTTTTTTGATCTATTTATTTTTTCCTTTGGATTCCTATAGGTTTTATAAACAGTGTGTAAATTTAATTCTTAAAAGCCTGATGACTTTGGTTGGTATTGCTTTGAATTCATAGATTAATTTTGAAAGGATTAACATTACAACAATATTGGATCTTTTAATTGATGAACATAATGTATCTCTCCATTTATTTATGTCTTCAATTTCTCTTAGTAGTGTTTGTAATTTTCATTTACACATCTTGCATCTCTATCACTAAACTTGGATCTAATATCTTATATGTTTGGGAGCTGTTATAAATGTCATTTTTTAAAATTATTTTCCAAATGTTATTGTCAGTATCTAGAAATAATTTTTTGTATATTGATTTTGTATCCTGTGACCTTGCTAAATTCACATATTGGTTATAATAATTGTCTATTCCTTAGGGGTTTTTTTATTTTTTTGAGATGGAGTCTCCTTCTGTCACTTAGGCTGCAGTGCAGTGGCGTGATCCCGGCTCACTGCAAGCTCCACCTCTCGAGTTCATGCCATGCTCCTGCCTCAGCCTCCCGAGTAGCTGGGACTACAAGCACCCACCACCATACCTGGCTAATTTTTTGTATTTTTAGTAGAGACAGGATTTCACCGTGTTAGCCAGGATGGTCTTGATCTCCTGACCTCACAAAGTGCTGGGATTACAGGCGTGATCCACCACGCCCGGCCTTCCTTAGGATTTGTTATGCACATGATTATGTCATCTGAGAATAAAGTCTTTTATTTATTCCTTTCCAATATGTGTGTCTTTTATTTCTTTTTCTAGTCTTATTTCATTGGCTAGAGTTGCCAACACAGTGCTGAACAGGGTGAAAAAGTGGATATCTTCCCTTGTGTGCTCCAGAAATTGGTACTGAAAATTTGACTTAATCAAAAACTGCAAAAATGCTCGGGGCAAAACTCTGCAAGGCCTGGCAGAATACAACTACTTGGGGAAGAACAATTATCAAGAAGTTTTGAACTGAGCAACTACCAAAGGTCACACAGGGATGGAAAACATTCAAAGTTTGACAGAAAGAATGAAAAGACCCTGTAGAACCCCCACAGAATTCAACGAAGACCTTATAAACGCTAAGCCTAATAGTTGATGACCTGCTTTCCTCACCATGATAAAGATTTGGAATTGTCCTAATACACTCTTCACCAAGCTATCTTTTAATGGTTTCTTTACCATTCAAGGTAATAATTACTTTAACCAGATGTCACATTTCAGAGATTGGTGAGTGCTCAGTCAAATATTATAATGTCCCATTCCTTTATATGCATATGTCTCTCATCTCAGTATGATAGCTGATGGAAATACTTAAATGCGTTTCTTAACATTAAGAGAATAACTTCACATTAAGATCACAGCATAATAGAGATAGATGTGATTCAGGGATGTAAACAGAAATTTTGGAAATTAATCAAGGATGACCAGAACCAGAAAAAATATCTAATAATAATAAATAAATTTGGGAGTCATGTCTCAAAGACAATAACAAGGAAACCACCATAATTTAAGGTTAACTTAGTTCATAAATGTCTTAGAATACATATCACAGAAAATAATGCTTTGGCCAGAGCAATAGAGAAGATGACTTAATGCTTTTCCTCAGTTTTGGAAAATATTGCATTACCACAGCTTGAAAAAATAATAAAGTAAAGAAAAAAATACCAAAGGCAAAATTTGAGTTTTCCGCCTCACCAAAAATAACAGAAGACTGTCAATCAAAGCATAAAAATACAGTGAACTGCAGTTCAAGTCAATCATCTGCCTTTGATGCCAACTTTTTACCAGTCATATAGAGTCTGCCTTATCTATCTCTTTGGACTATTTGGAAAGTAATTTATTTTGAGACACTTTGGACTGTTGCTGGCCCTCAGTTATGTGCCTGCCTCACCCAATGTGTTCTTTAAAAATTACATTAGCACACATAAAAGGAATTTATTTGGGCTAGTCTTTCTGGCTCTATCCAATTAGTGGAAGCTCTGGTTGTCAATATTAAGGGCAAAGTGTCAAGGACTAAGATATACAGTAGGGAACAGGTTGAAGCATCACTGTCTTCTTAGTGCCCAGTACAAATGATCTTTCTCTATGATTTTATGCCTTACTCCAACATAGTGCATTATATACTTGTAAGGAGGCCAAGCTACATATTTGTACAGATTACCTCTGGCAGTGTGGTGAATATTTTAGACCAACTCTTTAGCTGAATAAAGTGTTTCTTATTTTCAGTTGCAGTGTTATCAAAATTTAATGGATCTAAAAAGTGAACAGATTAGTGAAATGGACTAAAACTGGTAAAACACAGAAACTGGTCCAAATAGGGTGTCAAAACAAACAGGGACCTAAAGCAAGTGACAAAAGCTGGGTCACAAAGTTAACAGATAAAAGATGCAGGAGATGAGGGCTGGAAAAAGCTAGTCAAGTGAATAAGTGGAGGAAAGGGAGGGTAGCTAGAGAAAATATTGACAGCAGAAAGGTATTATCTGGAGTTAGATTTTTTCTTTTTCACCCTAATGTGAAAGTGAACCAAGATGAGAGCAAGTAGTTTTATCCAGTTAAATTGAACTGAGCCCATTTGACTTCAACGCAATTGATGTGCACTAATTGAACCGGATTTAAAGATGGTATTGGGCTGCACTGTTTTCTTTTAGAAATGTGGGTTTTTTATGTGGACACACACATAACTATAAAATTTAGATAACACAATGCTTTTACTAAATTATTTTTACTTAAGCATAGAATGGACATTTAAAAGTTATAAAGTCTATCCTCTTGATCTCCAGGACCATAAGTAAATCATCTCAAAGATATAACAATTCATGTTCATGAAAGACACACACACACATATACACACATACATATACACACACATAGTTTTGGCTTTTTAAAAATAACTTTTGTTCATTTTTAGGAAACATGGAAGAGAAAAGCTGTGTTCCTGCTTCTGTACTTGTCTTGGCCTGGAAACTCCCACTCAGTTCTTCATTACGGAAAATAACTTTGTAAAACTATGAGCTCCAAAATGGGATGAGGCAAAAGAATGAGATGAAAGTTGTAGAATTAATGAAACAGATTATGAACTGAAATAATAGCACGATAGACTTTGTAAATTATAATAAGAACAAGGAAGGAAATAGACATGGACAAAACCTGTATTTATGGCATGGGGAAGACACTGAAATGGTCACAGATCAGTGATTAAAGCAATTGGAAGAGATGATAGTTATGAAAAAGTAAAGATAATCTAACATAAAGGCAACTGGTATCCCTGAAGGAAAGAGCTGCTATTATGTAAAGATATACCACAATGACAAAACATTCCCTGAAATGAAGAAAAAAATTGAGAGGGAATTTTATATACTAGGAAGTAATAATGCAAAATTATTCCTATCTGAACATTTTTAAAAAATAAATTACTATTAAATTACCAAACTGGAAAAAAAAAAAAAAAAAAAAAAAAAACTTTAAAGGAATTGCTTTAGATATTTAGGCAGAAAAAGTAAGTTTCCGAGGAGGAAACAAAATCCAGAAGACAATGAAGCAATGGCTACAGAATTCTATTCTTGGGTCTAATGTTAGACCCAAGAATATTTAATCCAGCCAAATTGCCATTTAGGAAAATAGGAGAAAAGGCAGATACCATATATATGTAAAAAGTAAAGGATTATGGGTTTCAGTCAAGAATTCTTAAGCAAAACATTCAAGAAAACAAAACAAAACAGACAATTAAGTAATGTTTAAAGAAATGAAGAACCCTGACTTGGAAAACTGATACAAATTAAACAAAAGAAGAACTGATTGGGTATGAAATCCATTTAAAAATAGAACAAAATTAGGCCGGGCGCAGTGGCTCATGCCTGTAATCCCAGTACTTTGGGAGGCTGAGGTGGGCAGATCACGCGGTCAGGAGTTCAAGACCAGCCTGACCAACATGGTGAAACCCCATCTCTACTAAAAATACACAAATTTGCTGGGCGTGATGGTGCGAGCCTGTAATCCCAGCTACTTGGGAAACTGAGGCAGGAGATTCGCTTGAACCCAGGAGGCGGAGGTTGCAGTGAGCCGAGATCGCGCCACTGCACTGCAGCCTGGGTGACAGAGCAAGACTGTCTCAAAAAAAAAAAAAAAAAATTAACAGTTGAAGGAATTTTCATTGCAAAACTTAAGTGTTATAATCCCTAAACAAGTAAAAATATTATAAGTAACAGAAAAAAAGATGGTGGGAGGATTAAAAGAAGTTTAGTAATAACAATTGTTTCATTTTTGGTGGAAGAGAGGCAATTCACACTAAAATTGAAAATGTAGTATTTTAAAAAAGATAACACTAATTTAATTATCTTCATATAGTTCTTTTAATGTTAAAAGAGCTTAGAAAAAGTAATAGCTCTGGCGTATAGAAATTTTTAACTCAAGTTTACAAATTCATTTCTGTCTTTTTTTCTTTAAGTAAAATTAAATGTTCGGTATTTTATTAAAAATGACTTACAGCATAATTCCATCCATATAAATTAATTTTATCTATTTATCCTCCTTTCTGATATTCTCTATATATTTGTTGTATTCAAATTTTATTGATTTTCTGCTTTTCTTCAGGGTTAAGATTTTCTTTTACTTGCCTCCACATTACTATCACATTAGCTATATTCTAACGAATTACAAAATTTAGTATTTTCATTATTATTTTGTTGTAAATATATTTCTATTTTCTTTATGATTTCTCCTTTAAACCATGTTATTGTTTTTAATTTTTTG